>NW_009231420.1:0-16581 GCF_000690835.1 Fulmarus glacialis
TGATTCTATAAATACAGTAAAATAGCAAGATACTGGGATGCACTGTAAATTTGGGGTGTTTTGAATTCATAAGAATTTAAAAGTCTTCAGTGACTGCTTTCTTGGATCTACTGTTTTAAAAATGTAAACACATACCGAAGTTTCTCATAGATATTTTGGCAAGCGAGCGTTAGCTGTTTGCAGCTCACAACTAAGAACCGGTACGGTGCTCAGCTAAGCTCTACCCGGGCTCTTGGCTCAGGGAAGATCTGTATGCAAATCCCTCATCAAAATTAGCTTTGGGAAAGGAGACATACTCCCGCCAGGAGTTAGAGGCAGGATGGTTTCGATGTTTCACTTCCTGCTGCTTTGTCCAATCTACTTTTATCATTTTTAAAAAGCTGGAACATCCCCCTATTATTTGCCTTTTTTTTAAAAAAAAAGAAGAAAATCCCTATTTTCTGTTAAACTTTGCCTATGCATTATGCAGCATCTATCACCGTGTTCTTCCTCTCTGAAGTAGTACAAGAGCTCCCAGGTACTCTGCTTGTACATGGAAGGAATAATAATAGTAATTACTAGCTCATCTGAGCGAGCTTGTCCTAATTTTGCCATTCCACCTGAAGGCAAAGGCCAAAAAAATTAGATTGAAAACCTTGTCTTCATATCACACAAGGTGAGATCTAATCAAGGAAAACTCCAGCTTCTTCTTCAATGAAAGAATAGATTATGTGAAGAATTTTCAGGTTATAAAAATGTAAAAGCAACATATGTCCCAACTTTTCATTTTATTTGTTTGTGATAGGAGTTTTAGAGCCCATCAGCCTCATGGTTTCCAGCTTTTCTCTGTAACTATGGATGCTAGGAACAGATTTGGTGGGTGGTTTTTTTTTTAATTTGTTTTTTTTTGTTGTTGTTTGGGTTTTTTTTTTTAATTGATATTGTGTGTTGATCCTTTTAGGAAAAGGCTAAATATCACAAGATGGCAGTGAATCACAAAGCTGCAATATTGCCCTCTGCACAGGAATGGCCACATCCTGCATTCACAGATTTACTTTTTTTAACCCCAAAATCGAATTCAGAGCATTAATACCAATCTGTGGCTTGAATGCAGGGATCCCCACAAAAGAGCTGATATCCAGGGAAGTTTTGTGCCCGAAGCACTGTAGGGATGGGACCTTAATTCTTTTCATCTTCTCTGATATTAAAAAAGAAAGTGGAAGTCAAGTAAAGCAAAGGAGGAAAAAAAAGTCCCCCTTCCTTTCCTAAAAATAAAGGAATATTTTATGATCTCTGTGGATACATGTGCATTCATCAAATGTGACATTTTCTGTCCCTGGGGACAAGTCATTCCTGTCTGTTTATATGGTGAAACAAAGGGTGGCATCAGCTAAACTGCTTTTTGGGAACCATTTTCTGGAGGGTCCTCAGCTGGCCTGGGACATGGCCCCGCAGCAGGGATGCCCCAGCCCTTTTCAGCCCAGCCGGTCCAGATTTATCTCTGCCTTCTTCACCCTTCAGGCTGGTTTGGTGGTGAGATAGAAGAACAACTCCAGATTTATTTGTTGACCAGTAACCCAATTCATTTCCCTTTTGAGTCAAAGATCTGCACCGCGATGTAGCTTATCTCCTTCTGAAAGTGCCTGCACAACTGTTTGATGTTCACGAAAGTGCTGAGCTTGCACATAACATCAGGACAAACAAGCTTCTGCTGACTGCATCCAAAATTGTTGAACGGCTGGCCTGACCTGCCCTGTCAACAGCCCCTAAGAAGAGGAGCTCCAGGGAAGAGTCTGTTTTGGAGACAGATCAACACTTGGAAGCCAGCTAGGCTGTGCTCAGGGCGGCTCAGCCAAGGATCTGGCCCAGAAACCTCATCAGATGCCTTGTTAATTGGGTCCAGCAGGAACGTGTCTTCTTCAAGTCAATGGATTTTGCTGTCCGGCTGTACAGATGAACTAAAATTGTGAGATTTAAGAGTGAAGTGATGATGTACTCATTGGTCCTATGAATGACTGGAACTGTCCTCGCCGCAGGTGGGATCTTGTGCAGGTCTTGGATGGCAGCATTCACACTGCAGTAGAAACATCTCTTCAGCATTCATCCTGCATTTGGCTTTCCCTCCAGGACCTTCACTGGCAGCTCACGGTGGTTTGAGGAACCATCTAATACCTCCGATATCCTCAGCCTAAGTCCTGCTCGGCCATTTCCAGCCGATGAAACCCACTTTACCCCAACTTCTGATTACCCTGAAGTCTACAGAGAAGAACAGAATCAGGTGGAGGCTTTGGGAGCCCATCAACAGAGGATGAGGGGGAGCTGGTATGGGGGGGCGATTCCAGGCATGTTTGATTTGCCTTTAGGTGAGAACTTCTAATACTGCACCGCAGGGACAGAGAAGGGTCAAGAAAATGGCAGGAGCTGGATCTAGGCACTATTTCTGTGCGTTAGCTCTAATGGAAGGATCAGAGGCATCAAATGCAGGGAATCCCGTGCATCTCTCCAGGAAAACCAGGCACTAAGCTCGATGCACGTGCTGCACAGGGCATCTGTACAGCTGGCCACGTATGCACAAGAAGTCTGAAATCTTTTCTACGCTTATAGTTTGTATATGCAAGTCATCTGCCAGTCACTTCTGCAGTCTGCAGCCTCGCAGCTCCTATATGTGAGTACCCTGGAAATATCCCATATGTTAAATGCATGTAGATGTCTATGTATGTGCAATTTCTTATTGACTTTTCCAGAGGTCCAACAAGTTTTCAGGGGCTGCTGGATATCCCTGAATCTCTGGGAAATGAAGAGTTTTCATCATTTTCTAGCCAGGCAAAAGGCATGATTCAGGGTTGTGAGTACCCTGGAAATATCCCATATGTTAAATGCATGTATATGTCTATGTATGTGCAATTGTCTTATTGACTTTTCCAGAGGTCCAACAAATTTTCAGGGGCTGCTGGATATCCCTGAATCTCTGGTAAATGAAGAGTTTTCATCATTTTCTAGCCAGGCAAAAGGTATGATTCAGGGTTGTATGTTAATGCTGAACATACGTGCTAGAGTTTATAAAAGAGAAGATCCATGGAATGGGAGCTGCAGGCTGCAAATTGAAGTGAAGACAATGTTAACGAGGTTTTGAGGAAATAGGACACTGAAGAACTCTGCAAGAGAGGTTTTGAGGGCGTGGTGGAGGATACTAGAAGCTGCAGGTATCTGCTGAGCAGGAGGTCTGAAGAAGAACAGTGAACCCAGAAGAACATATTTGTGGGGAAAAAAGAGAAGAAAAGGCCAGATGGGGGAGCAGAAACAGGGTTGAGAAGATGAAGTAAGATGAAGTGAGCAGCAGGCCCCACTGGAAGAGAAGATAGCGTGAGACCAGAGGCCGAAAAGGAACCAGAGGATGCACAGAAAATGGTGAGAAACCACAGCCCAGCTAATGCAGAGACGAGAGAAAGGAGCAGACAGCCACACCAGTGCCAGGTGGAGGATCTGTGTGACAGTAGACTTATTTGAGAAGATGCCATTGGTCTGTCATGTCAATGGGAGAGATCCAAATAGAGACTGAAGTGCTGCCTGCTAGGAGCAAACGCAGAGGTCATGGCCATGAGGCTTGGAGGGAACTAGGAGAGCCTGGGCAGAAAATGGCACAACTAGAGCTGCCAGAGCCTTGCGTGAAAGACTGAGCGAAGGAACTGCAGAAACCACGGTGGGGTGTGAACATGCTGAGATGGGATGGATGCAGGCTAGAGAAATCAATAAATTCAGAATAAAGTGTTCAGTGCAGGCTCTGGAGGCACGATACCTCCCCAGCCCTGTGCAAAGCACGGACCACCCAGGCCAGATGTTCTACAAAGTGCTGGGCAACAGCACCATGGTATTTTGGAAAGGAGGGGCCCAAGAAGCAAAGAGAAGATGTCTCTGGGACCTGTTCTCCTTCATTCAGGCACTTGAAGCAATCCTGGTTTGCATTGCCTGGTGTATTTTTTCCACCTTATGTTCTTTTCTCTTGCTTTTCTCCTTTGATAGCGCAAGCCATTGCCTTGCACCCAAATTTCAGCTTATTGCACTTGCTGTGGTTTCCTTGGCATCCTCGCTGGCTTCGCTGCTGTCCTTGCCTTCATAAAAATCAAGTGACTGGCACGAATACGTGCGATAGTCACCACTGTCCTACGTATTTTGGCAGGTAACTCTGGACATGGGAAAGTTTTTTTCTTCTTTTTCTTTTATCACCTACCCGAAAGGGACATTTTCTCTCCTAAGGAGGGTTTTGCCCTTGTTGTGTGTTTTAATTCCCATCCACCCTGATGAAACCCCAGCGCTGGTTTTCTTCGGGGAGGGGTGGAAATCGCAGCCGCAGCTGGTGAACCACAGGGTGAAAGTGAGCACGGTTCAAAAGCCAAAGGTGCCAGATGGGTTCGTGCTGTGCAGCCAGGTGTGAATCCTTGCCCTCTCCCAAGGCACTGCACGGTTTCTCAGCGGTGGAGGCAAACCCAAAACTCATCAGTCCAGAGAGGAAAATTAATTACATGATGTAACTCAGGACGCAGTGGGCTGTGGAGCATCTTGGCCAGGTGCCGTCATCCCCAAGCAGTTTCAGGGCATTGAAATTGTCTCATCGGTGGCAATGGAAGAGCCTGAACTGCTCCCCAGCTACTGTCTCTGCTTTAGGGCAGCCTTCTTCTGACCAGGGGAATCACGTCCACCCATCACAGGGGCCCTGGACCTCACTCAGCCCCAGTGCCTCCAGTGGCTGCTGCACCTGGAGATAGCTCAGACCCTGAAGCACATCAGCCGGTACTCGGAGTTATTTTTTTTCCCTTGGGCAGCCATGGAAGGGTCCCCAAAGCAGTGGGATGCTGTGGGAAGGGTGTAGGGTCTCCAGCTCAAATGATCCATTAGAGAAACTGGTGGTGGGAATCCTCCCGTTTCCCAGGTGGCATCTGATCTTGACAGCTGGTAGATGATCCCATGCAGATCCAGGGCTCAGACCCTCTTTCTGCTGCATGGCTCCATGCAGATAAGAGTCGTGCTCCCAACCTTTCAAAGGTTGGACCCGGCTGGGCCCATGCCCTGGTCTCCTGATGCATCCCATGGAGATGGACAATTGAAGTGCACAGAGGATGGGGTCCAAACCCTCCTCCCTGGGCCATGGACACCCAGCTCAGCTGCACATTGTGCTCCCAGCCAGCTGATGTTGAGGTGGACAATCTCTCCTTGACACTTGCATCAATGTAAATGGGGGACCAGGCGAATTCAGGGGCTTCTTCAGGCAAAGGGTGGATGCAGAGATGGCAGCCAAGATGCATGACTGCCTGCTCTGGAGGACAGAGAACGGACACAGCAGGACTTTTACAGCTATAACCTCATCTTTGGAACTTTTACAGCTATAACGCAATTTTTAGGGCATCTTCAGCAGAGCAATTTACCCAGCTGATATGGTTGTCTCTGAAACCTACAGGTCCTATGCAGACCTGCACGGTAGGATGCAGTCTGATGCAGCAGAGAGGCACAATTCCCTTTGGTCTTTCTTTCAGAACATTTTAGTGGCCTGGTATTTAGTTAAGATGACCTAAAAGCAGGACCAAAATGGTTACAAAGAGGATCACACTATGTGCTCAGAGACGAATCGGACATGAACTGTAGGAGGGACTGGCATCTCCTGCCGGTCAGGTGGATCCAGGGTCACCGCAGATGACAGAGATTTCTGGTTTGTCTCAAAGGAAAATTTCTGCCAGCATCAAATTAAGGTCAGGGGACAGAGCAGAACGATGGCCTCGTTTCAGCCTGGCAAGGGAATCTGTAATCAGGAGCGTGGGTACCGCAGTCACGTTTGCACTGCACGGTGCAGGACACGGGTGTCCTGGTTGTGCTGGTACCTTTGGACAGTCTCCCACACCAGAAGAGCTGAGGAACCTTTGTGTGACTTGTTTTATTCCTCCGTCCTCCTGCCAGGAAGATGCTCCTCAGGGCTGTCACGTGTGAGCTTCTCACACTTTGCATGAGCAGGGCAGGATTCAGATGGTGGAGGGGGAGCAGCGGGACTCGTGGAGGAAAGGTTCCGAGCAAGGAGAGAGGCTGCGATGGGGCAACCATTGCAGAAAGGACTTCAGGAGGTGCTGCTGAAGCTGAAGCTGAGCTGGCAGTAGGGATGATCCAAGCGTTTCTCATCCATTCCAGTGCAAAGGCAACCCCGGGGTGGAGTGAGGACATCCCAAGGGGGCATAGCAGCTCCTGAGAACACCTTTCCCTGGATGATGACAACCCAGCACAGAGTCAGGTTTCCCCCATTTAAAATCATTTAATACTGCAACGATTTTGGCCATTTTGGCTACAGGAATCCAGGCTGGGTGTTCCATCAGCCGCCCCGCAGTGGGACCCACGTTGGGTCCCTGCCATCTAACAGCCCGGCTCGTGGCTCAGCTCACCTTCACTACAAGGGAACCATTCGCAGCCCGAGGTTTCCATCTGGATGGAAGCAGCCGCTCTGCCCTACGGGCTGGGATCTCTGATCTCTGTGGGCTGCCTGCTTACAAGAAAGATGAGAATAAATTGCAATCTGCAGAAAAGCTACAGCTCTTGGTCGTAACACTGAGAAACAACGATCAGCTGCAGCTTCTAACACGTCCCACGTTCATTGTCTGTGTTGCCTCCACGCACGCAGCTAAACCTCACACCCATCCCCTCCCATCTGCCCGATCTACAGATCACCCTCTACTGCTACATGTATTTCCTTGCTGCCACTTCCATTAGTGCATTAAGGATGGGACTAACTTGTTCAGGGCTTTCTCTTCCAAGAGCAGTCACCTCCAAGCCCTTCTCCATCCTTGAGTTGACCTCACCAACCCTTCAGGATCCTTCCAGAAAGCCCAATCCCACAGGAGACATGCCCAAAGCTCCCTAGGGTGAAGCTAATCAGGGACAAACCCGGGGCCAAAATGCTACTTGGCCATGATTCGTGGCCATTTGAATCGTTACTGGTTTGTTTGGCAGAGAGTCCGCTGATTTGGGGTGATGCTCTGCAACCTTCTGGCCATAAGAGGTGGCAACAGGTGAGTGCTGCTGGGGTTCCAAAGGGCATGATACCGATGTACCTGGACCTGGCATGCCTGGATTTGGGCTGAGCCCTGCCTGAAACATCTCCCCAGCTGCCTGCGCTCTTCCTAAACCACCCCACGCGATCCACGCCTCTTCCAGGAGATGGCAGCAGCAGATCTCGCATCCCCCCCACCCCCCGTGCGGCATTTCTATGGCAACGGGAGGGAAGCATCCCGCAGAGCTTGGAGGGCGACCACAAGGTTAGGGAAAGCCATTGCTTCCCAGCAAACAGCCCATCTCCCAGCTTCCCAAAGGCTGAAAGAGGCTGCCTGCTGCTTTGCTCCTTGCCCAGCATCGCAGCGAAATAGTTGAGGTGACAACCAGGGTATTGCAGCTGAATTAGCCAAGGTTACTGAGTTTTCTTTTACTTCTTTTAGCAGGAGGGAAAAGCTACTGCGAAACTTGCACAGCTCCTGGATGTCCCGAGGAGGGAAAATGGCAGCATTGACAGCAAAATGTTTATAGCAGCATCAACTGAGTCTAACGGCCGTCGGCGGGGGGCAGCCCGCAGCCAGAGCAGGGAAACATTTGTGAGCTTAGATCCCTTCCTGCTGCTCAGAAACAGTTGATCTTCAGTGTTTGGAAAGCTGGCTGCTCCCTCTCGGCTCCCTGCTTTCCAGTGTGCTACCACCCAAAATAAGCTGCTTAGCACATGTGGTATAATCCATCTTCAGGCTTGTGGCAGGAGCAGCAGTGGGAGCTAATTAGCATGCACTAATATGCATGTTAACAAAATCTAGCTCCTACAGCAGGAAAATCATTACGGTTGTTGCCGTTTATTTGCACGCTGAATTTTTTCAATTAGGCACCACATAACGTTGAGTCGCCGCTGGGGACCTGTCCCTCCATCTGTGGCTAATGCCACTCACATGTGGGGTGAATTATGGGCAGGTCATGCAGCAGAGCTCTTGGGAGCCAGCACAAAAACCCCCAAAAAGGGGTTTTTTTTGGCACGAACACACCGTCGTTCCTTGGAGTCAGGGCATAGCTCAAAGAGTTGTTCAAGGAGGGTGAGGGAGGTGTTTGGAAAGGGATTTGTAGGAAGGTTCCAAGGCTGCTTTGCTGTCTTAATACTTTACATTTGGCCACTCAATCTGACGCTTTCAAAACTCCTTCTCAAACGTTAGTCCCCGCAGCGCTGGTGAGGATAAGCCAGCAACCATAACTTGTTCTCCACACTGTTTGTGGACTCACAAGCTGAGCCCTGGAGCAGGTTCCCTCTTCTCCTTCCAACAGAGAGCAGGAGTGAAGCTGGTCCTGTCCCAGGGCTGCTCTCTAGTTGCTAGATCTTTCTGTAGCTCCAGCAAGAGGTGCTGACCGTGCCGGTGTCACCCTGCTAGGACCTGACACAGCATAACCAGACATTTCTCTTGTGTTGTTCCAGCCCTGACTCTGGCTGATGAACTGCTGTGGTTTCAAGCCCCAGCTATGGACTGACACAGCAGATATGGCTCTGTAGAAAAAAAACCCCACATTGTTGGGCCATCGGGATCCTTGGGTCTCTGCCAGATGGCTCCTACTCTTCCATAGTTTCAGTTTCCTTCACTGTAAGGATTACATCCACTTTTTCTCCTCTTCAAGCATCAGGCAGATCCCCCGATTTAATTTTATAGTTTTAACAGCTTGATGGGCTACAGCTTTTATCAGCTCAACAGTGTGTGATGCGCACTGTCCCAGGCTGCATCCCCAAGGGATGGAGAGCCCGGAGCTGAGCGGGATGGCACGGCAGCAGGGCAGGGACTCTGCAGGGCAGGGACCTCGCCAGTTGGTGCCCAGCTCCACAGGACCCAGGCAAGGCGAGCAGGAAAGGCCCATGGATGTCAGCCATGCTCAACCAAGAGGCCAGATCATCAGGCAAGTTGGTGGTGACGAGGCAGGTTCGAAGCCAAAGGGTCCATGGCCAGGCATGGGCACGGCTATGGCTGAGCTGGAGACCAGCACTCCTCCAATGAAGCTTGGTCAGGGAGTGAGAGCCCAAGGCTGAGCTGAAATGGGAGGGTGCCTGTCAAACACAGCCCTTTGGAAAACTGGTCCTCATCACCCATGGGACCCACCGTCCCATCAGAAAACATTGTGTCATCCTCTATCTTAGGGAATGGATGAGCTAAGAACTCAAGCCAGTTCCCACATCTCTGTCTGACCACAGGAGCACATCTCATCTCAAAGACCTCATGAAATGGCAAGCACTTGGCATAGGTCAGGTCTCCTGGCCTCTTTGGTCATTCCCCAGAGATGCTGCATGTCTTTGTTCTTTTTTCCTTTCCTAATTTTCCCCGCCGTAATTATTTGCCTGACTGGCAGAAGGGATTCACACTGAGTCAACAGAAGTTTATTCACATACACAGTCACCCTAGAGAACTGCCGCTCACCAGCATACCAAGATATTTTGGGTACATATAAATAAAATAGAATAGAAGAAAGCTAGAATACAAAGTAAACTGCTTATGCACACAGCAGAAAGCACCAGTGATCTTTGCAAAATACACTGATATCCTCTGCTAGAAGGTTGCTTATGCGAGGAAAAGTAATAGTCCACACTGCTGTCCAAAGCAGCATAAGAAATAACTAGTGGCTGAGCTCTGATGAGCAGCAAACAACTTCCAAGTCAGCTACTTCCAAGGAACAAGATCCTGTTCTTGAAACCCAGGCATTGCTCCACCCAGAGATAACCCCAGCCATTTGGAGCAAAGAGAGCCTTGGACATAGGACATTGTTTCTGAAGCGTTCCCTCAGCCTGTCAGGTCTCCTCTTTGTGTGGAAGAGCAGAAGAGAAAACATCTCAACACAGAAACACACCTAAAAAATCTTATAAAGTTCTGTAATGAGAATGTGGCGGGTCACTCCACATTTCACGTATCAAGGGATCATCTACAGCAAGGACCGAGGGCTCCCTCCCTGTTAGACCATAGGAACTAGGGTTCACCACCAACCTGCACTTCTCAACCCTTCCTTCCAAGCTCAGACCCCAGTCTAGACCAGACACTGATCTTGGACATGGCAGAAACATGCAACCAAGGCAGACAGACCTTTTCCGGAGGACTTTACCCATGCAAGGAGTCCTTTCACTCTCTCAACCAGTAGGCAGCGTTATCTGCAGCTCAGCAGGGAACATTAGATCTTGAGTTTGATGACATCTGCGCTGAGCCCAGACCAGAAGAAGGGAGCACAAGGAGTTTTTCTTCCTCTGCAGGACTTAACACTGGCTGCTGGAAAATGGATCCCTCCGCTCCAGTTCTGGGTGTTGAAGCTTGCATATACACCTTATAAGAGAAAAAAATCTATACTGCGTGGAATAGTTGCAGCTGGGCTCCCATGGCTCTTTCCTCTGCCCACAGCTCATAGCTTTAAATAGAAACTTTATTCTTTAACATATAGGGGACCACGAAAAATGATGTCCTGTCAGGATGGGAATGACCTGTGCCACCTAAGAGGTCATTCAGGTAGAGGAGGGATCCTTCAATGCCCCTGGCAGCAGCTCAAGATGGGACGCCGGCAGGGCAGATCCAAGGGAGGCCAAAGGGGAAGGAGGAAGACCTCAGAAGAAACCAGGCGCATTCAAAACGAAGGCTGCGCTGGAACCTGAAATTGTCTCTGCTTCACTCTTCCTCCCTCTCCACCTTCCCGGGAGAGCGTCTGGGTTCGTTAGCAGCTAGGAAAACATTTTGGCCCAGATTCAGGCAGCCTATTAAGAGCCGCAGTCCCAGTGGGAGCTGGAGGCTCCTCGAGGCTGTGTGAATCTATGAGCCGGAGCCGACGCTGGGGAAAGGCCGCATGGTCCCACCAGGTCCCGGGAAGCAACGGGGTCTTCCCAGTGTGAAGGACACTGTTAGCGCATCTCCCCATGCCCGTCCGGCTCCGTCCACCCAGCCCTGCCGGCTGCCATCACACCATCTCCTTAGGTTTCAGGAGACGTGAGCTCACTTGCTGAGAGTAGCCAAACAAAACAAGCTGTGTAAGACTATTCCCAGCTTCGCTTTGACATTTGCCAGAGGAGATTGCAAGCGCGAGATCTGCCGTCTCCCCCCTGCACCGCAAAACGCAGATCCGTGGCAACGCAGCATCCCCATCCCCTGGTCCCCTGCCCCAGGAGGCATCCCCGCTTGCATCCCCTCCACCAGCGACACCTGAACTGGTTGTCATAGAAACCGGTGGTCTGCCTGTCTCCCCCGTGTCCAGCCTGCCAGGATATGATGCTCTGCTCCCTCCGGCAGCGGCTATTTGCAGTCCGAGGTACTCGGGGCGGCTGCGGTTTCCCCGTGCGTCTGGGAAGGGAGCAGCCCACGTGGCCGGGAGCGTGCTCCCAGCTGGTGATGCTGCTATATTTAATGGGAAGCGAGGGCAGACTGGGGTCATGACGAACCCCCCGAGTATTTCACCGGTCACAGGATGCTGTTGTCCGAGAGTGGGCTGCAGCGGTTCCCGTCTCTGCCGAATCGAGACGGGCTTGTTCGCATCTGCATATTTTGGAAGCCGGTTGGGGATATGAATGAACAGAGCCAGCTGCAACGCCTGCTGAATATTGCAGGGAAGGCTTTCATTCAAAAAAAAAAAAAAAAGAAAGAATCCACACCCTGCCCCCCCCAAATCTCAAAATATTTAGGTTTTTTTAAATAAAGCTGCAGAGGGTATTAACTACAATTAATTTTAGGATGGGGTGATGCTGTTGGACAAAGCCCCGTAGCCTCGCATTTATTTCATGACCACAATTTTAGTTTTCAACGTAAATTGTTTTTCTGGAAAACCTTGTTCTGCAATCATCATAACTGTGAAGACGAGGCCAAGGCGCCTGTTGGAAGACAGCGATCACCCATCACTCAGCACCTCAGCTTTTCTCCCTCATCCCCAGCCAAGACCCCAGGGAAAGGCTGTGCTCAGGGCACCCAACCCCAGCCGTGGCCGGGCAGCAATGCCATGGAGAGCAAAACCTGGTTTCCTGAGGGAACCGGGCTAAAAATAACCGAAAGCAAAACACTGTCTGTCTTCAGCCAGCTGAACAACCCCTGAACAACTTCACTCTTTGGTTTGTGGCAGGGAACCAGGGTCCAGCAACACCCAGGGAATGAATAAATGAGCTCCCTGAGCCCCTCCTGGCTGCAGCCAAACCCCCCGGCTGGGGTGGGATGGGATGGGAAGAAAAGGAGACGAATGAGGTTGCCCATGAAAGGCATGGAAATGAGGCCAGGAGAAGTGTCAGACGTCCCAGCAGATTTGATGGTCCATGCCTGGTGCTACCCAGGTTCAGCCACGCCATCCAGGGTGGTTTTGGCCCTGCCGGCAAGGAGGGATGGGGACTTTCCTCTGCCTCCATTCGCCTTTCCTCCGTGGGCCGCTAACCAGCTGAGTGTTTTCTCCCAAACACGAGCGCTAATCAGACAGCATGTTGTGTCTAATTAGGACTCGTGACAAAGTGAATCAGCCTTCCCCCCACCCCCCGTGGCAGGACGATGATTTCATCCGAGGCCAGGTGTTAGCAGATGGGTGCCAGCTCCACACGTCCGCGGCCAAGCTGCTCTTAGCATTAATAAAAACCCTCTTCAACAGGTTCTGGGAAGGATGAAACAGGCCATGGGAGCATCCGCTCCTCAACCTGCCTGCTTGGACCCTCTCCCCCATCTCCTCTAACCACCCAAGAGCTGGCTGCCGCTACCTGACTTGCTCCTCTGAGGTCCTTTTTTTGGAGGATAAGTCTGTGTTCCGCCAAGCAGGATCTGATTCCCACTCCTGATCCTTCCTCCATCCAGGAAACAAAAGGCAGGAGCCATTTGACTCATCCCCACCAGGCACTGAGGCCAAGAACATGCATGGGAGCATCCAGCAGGTCATGAGAAACCTCCACGTGAAAATGGGATCCGGTAACAAAGCAGCAAAAGGGGATGAGGAATGAGACCAGATTTCACGGGACACTCCAAAGCAGCTGGTGGCTTGGAAATGAAACAAATCTGGATGTCTTAAAGAGGCCTGGGACACTGCAGAGGAGGCAGAGATCCACCCTTCTCAAATGAGCTGAAGCTGATACTTAACCAAAAGTGGTTCAACAATAGTTTCTTGATAGTATCATGCCATTTTTTCAAGGGGGTGGTGCAGCCTGGGAGTGGATGGGAAAGGGTAGCTGGATCAGGAGTTTTATGGCTTTGGATGAGGACTCTATTTCCAGCTTTTCAGGGAAAAACTGATGCTGAAGAAAGCCCTGTGTCCATTCCCCCCACCCAGCAATCAGGCAGGTGACAATTTATCAGCTTGCTTCCAAAAAGGCACTCCCAAGCAGAGAGCGGACGTGACAGCAGCACGGATACGACTCATCTTCTCCACGGGAAGAAAACAGCAGTGTTGAGGACATGAACATGACCAAAGGGTAGAAGCTGGGCAGCATTATACGACAAGACAGGAGCAGCCACTGAAGGCGAAGTGGCCGCCTGGAGAACATAATTAGCCTAGCAGGTCTTTTAGCATCATTAAGGGATTATTGTCCCGTTATTCATAGAATCATAGAATCATACAACAGTTTGGGTTGGAAGGGACCTTTAGAGGCCATCTAGTCCAACCCCCCTGCCATGACCAGGGACATCTTCAACTAGATCAGGTTGCTCAGAGCCCCATCCAACCTGACCTTGAACGTTTCCAGGGATGGGGCATCTACCACCTCTCTGGGCAACCTGTGCCAGGGTTTCACCACCCTCAGTGTAAAACATTTCTTCCTTCTATCTAGTCTGGATCTACCCTCTTGTATTTTAAAACCATTCCCCCTTGTCCTGTCAAAACCGGCCCTGCTAAAAAGTACTTATAAGCCCCTTTAAGTACTGAAAGGCTGCAATAAGGTCTCCCCAGAGCCTTCTCTTCTCCAGGCTGAACAACCCCAACTCTCTCAGCCTTTCCTCATAGCAGAGGTGTTCCACCCCCCGATCATTTTGGTGGCCTCCTCTGGACCTGCTTCAACAGGTCCATGTCTGTCCTGTGCTGAGGACCCCCGAGCTGGAGGCAGCACTGCAGGGGGGGTCTCACCAGAGCAGAGCAGAGGGGCAGAATCCCCTCCCTCGACCTGCTGGCCACATCTCTTCCACATCTGTCCCATTGTTAAGGGACAATTTGTTTTGCTCGTTCTGGTCAGACAAGGCTCTCACTGACCTCCTGGGCACGGCTGGATGGCCCCTGGAAGCAGATGTTGTTGGGGGGGGTAGTGAGGTGGTTAAAGACGTCCTCTCCTCCATAGAGACCATCAGCAGTAATGGGACGTCTTAGGAAGCTTTAGGACACAAATCTTCCTGTTTAGCTGGAGAAATGGAAATCTTTCTTCGTGGCCTTGTCTGAAAGAGGCTTTTTTGGCTCTGCTTTAATGAAAAGCTGAAATGCCATGCGGAAAGCAAACGTCTCCTCCCAAGGATTTATTTTTCTTCTTGTGGAGCAAGCTCCATCACTTTCCATCAAAACTGGTTTTGCAGTTTTTTCAGCACACGCTGAGTATGTCTCTGCCCTACTCCAGAGCAGGGGAAACTGAGGCACAGAGCAGAGCACGTCGGGATCTGACAAATGCTTACACTGACACGGTGGAGACACCTTCCTGGGACAACCTGCCCTTTGCTGAGATGGCCCCAAAGGGGAAATTAAGGTAACCTCTTACATCTAAAATATGGCAATTGATTTTCTACCCTTGTGGCCCTACAGGCTCTCTACTGACCACGCATGGTCAAGTCTCTGCTCTCCACCTCCTATAAAAGGCGCTGGCTGCTTGATTTCTTGATTCTAGACCTCCTGGGGTTGTGTTTCGCTTTTAGGAAGGAAGATTTCTGGGCCAGAGGGCAAAAAAACCCGCCAGCTCTTATTTATCACCTCTCTTTATAATTAACCACCCTCTGAATGAGAAGCAGCACTTGCAGCCCAAGGGTGGACCCGGCAAAGGAAGCCAGAGGTGTTTTCTGGTCCAGCTGTGCTGGGTTTCCACGCAGACCTCCCCACCCCTCTCCAATCCGCTTCTATTTATGGGTGTCACTGCGAGGCAAGCGATCCAGATGAAGTCAGGATGCTTATTGCTGTTCTGCTTCGCTGGCCAAATCAAACAGCGGTGTGATGCAACGGCCGTGGCTGAGGGTTGCACAAACTTTCCAGCCGGAGGAATTAATCTTTTAAATAGAAGTACGGAAAAAAAGCAGTAAGCACAGAGGGCAGGCACAGGGCGTCTTTCTTGGAGCAGGTCTCTGCGAGACAGGCTGCAGCACATGTTGTTCTGGCTCCCTTTGGTGAACTTTGCTAACATCTCATCGATATTTGCTGTGGGTGTGCTTGGGTTGACCTGCTGCTTGTCTCCAGGCTCCAGCCTTGGAGGACCTGGTGCCTCGTGGGTGCATTGCTAAGGAGGGACAGCGCTGCCCCAAGCCCTGCAACCAGTCTCTGGAATGACCTTGAGCCAGTCCTCTCCCAGGACCGTCTCCCTGTTCCTCTCCAGATCCAGCAGATCCATGGATAATGCTCTTGGCTGGGAGGAGGAGGTGAGGATCACCCAGGTGGGCAGCTCTCCTGCACACTGGAATGGGGAAGATCCTGGGGGAACTTTACCCAAAAAAGGGCTCAAATCTCAATACAGCAGCTAGATATGTGACCACATGCCCTCTGTGTCCTACAACACAAGAGTGAACAAACTGGGGCAGACCGATGGCCTGTTCATCCTGTAGACCATCCATCCTATGGACCATCCAGCTAATGGTCCGTCTAGCACAGTATCCTACCTCTGAGAGCAGGGAAGAGGGAAAAAAGAAGAGATCAAGCCAACATGGAATGATTCCCTCCCAGCCTCCAACAACTTCAAATTCAAACAATTCCTAAGGCAGACGTGGGACCTTTGGCTGGAAGAGGCTTTTTGGGATGATCAGGTGCTGAAGTTTTGGGATCCGTGTAAACTTTTTGTATTTGCAACATCCTGCAACAATAGTTCCCCAGTTTAACTGTACATACGATGGGGAGCAGCTCCCTTTTCTGTCTAAACCTGCCCTACGTTAGTGTCACTTGGTGGCTCATTTGATCCCTAGCTCTGGTGTCTGATAGAGGGGCCAGTGAAGAGCTGTCCCTTGTCCAGCCACTCTTAATTTTGCAGCTCCATTCAAATCCTCCTCTGTCGTCCCTCCAACAGGAGCTATCACGTATCTTTGAGCCTTCTTTCACTCCTCTCCAAATCTTCCCCCAAAATTTTTAATAAGATGTGATAAGGATGAACCAAAAGACCATCTGTGCGTTATCGGGGTGGTGGAAGACCCCGGGGAGGACGCGGCAGCCGGCTGGCACTTCGGCGACTCTCTGATCCCTTATGTAACCACTGACACTGTTTGGTTTTCATTCCTGACTTTTTTGTGTGTGCGATTCCTGCCTTCGCAGCTCCTAAAGCCGCTTATAATTGTGCTAAACCCCCAGCTTAGCCAAACACTGCTCTGGGTCCTGGATGACTCACTGAGCCGTTTCCTTCGCTCCCCTTGCAAGAAAAAGCCTCCTCCCTCCCCCCGTCTGCTGGTTTTGGCTGGGGTAGAGTTA
>NW_009231420.1:16990-19478 GCF_000690835.1 Fulmarus glacialis
GTGGCTTTTGCTTTCCCTATTAAACTGTCTTTATCTCAACCCACGAGTTTTCTCACTTTTACCCTTCCGATTCTCTCACTTACCCCACTGAGGGGGAGTGAGCGAGCGGCTGGGTGGGGCTTAGTTGCCAGCTGGGGTTAAACCACGACACCCCGGCAGCCCAGAAGGATGCGGCTGGCGCCGGCACCCCCTTGTCCATGTGTGTACCTACCAGCTCCAACACTGAAGGGCTTTTTTTCCCTCTTGCTAGGTCCAGATTTAATGTTTGCATGGCTCCTCTGCACAGTGACTCTGATTTGGGACCTGCTGCCCAGGAGGTGGCCTCCTCAGAGGGTTGGCCAAGGTCTTGCTCATCCTTATAAACACCAGCCTGCAAAATCCAAAAGCCCAAACTTGCAGACAGAGGCACGTGGCAGCTCAGGCTGAGTGTGAAAATGGGTGCACAGGAGACAGTGATGAAGTCCTTTACAAGGTAATGGTTGTTTTCTAATGTATAGCACCCAAATATTTTCATCAATAGTGTTATTTTGAAAAAGAATAACGTATGTTGTCCTCTAAAACCTCTGTTGCCTTATGTATGTGCAAACACACTCAACAGATGCACACACACGCCTACTATCAAATTTTCTCTTGAAATCCCCACCTGCTGAAATCCCAGCTATCGCTCATGATTTGCTCTTTTTAAGCCAGATCAGGAGTTTTGGGGTCTTGCTGAAACCTCTTCATTTGATGAATTTGTAGCCCTGGCAGAAGATTCTCCTGGTCTTTTTTGTTGATGCTTGTGTCTTTACTAGAAAGCAAATGATTTTCCATGTGCCCTGGGGCAAAAGCAGTATCTGGGCTTTGCATCTACTCCAGAAAGGCCCAACCTATTTGCTGCTGGGATAATATTTCACATCCAGGCAATGCCAATTAAACTAATGGAGTGCCCCACACTCCTCCTCATGGACTTGTGGGAACAGAGGGAGCCTTTGCACACCCTCACGGTGGTTCAGGTTGATCCTCAGATCTGGAAACACTGCGCCAGGAGGTGCCTAAGTCTTTCCATGTACAGAGTCTCCATGTTTGAGAAGGCATGGGGTGAACCAAGGGGACCTCCAGGATCTCAGGCCAAGGCAAGTGAGTCCTTCAAAGGAAATTTTAAAAAGCTTTTGTGATCTTTGTGACACCTGGACCGTGGCAAGGAAACACAGGACCTCTCATGTGCACTTGGCAGTCTGATTTACTCCTGACACAGGCACAGCCAGGAGCTGGAGAGCCAGCAATGGTCCGAGACAGGATATTTTTAATGCCACCAACCATGCTGCAGCCTCTCCAGCCCAGTTTCTGACCCTTCTTCCCCCAGACCACTCTCATAGCGGTGGCTCCAAGGGCTCAGCTTGGAGGCGGCTTTTCCCTTTGTGATGCTAAACATCTTGGAAGGAATAATCAAATTATATCCACACGATTACATGAACAAGTGCATGAAGCATCCCATAGAGATTTGTCCCTTGGTGAGGGCCACTGGATCAAATCAGGCTGGCAAAACGCCCCTCTGGGTTTTGAAAAAGGAGACGAGAAGACTGGTTTGGCCACCTTTGGTTGCCTTTCTTGGGTGCTTCTGGATCTGCTCACCTCATTCCCACCACCCTTAGCATGACGGTGCTGTCTTTTCCAGGTCCTTCACCTCTTGCTGCTGTGGTTTCTAGGTGCTGCACCCCACCCTGAGCCCTCTGCCCTGGTCCACATTGTAGCCTGAGCACCGGGTGGTCCTTCTCCACCCCCGTATGGAGGGTGGTCCCTCCACGCAGCCCCCATGCCCGTGCACAGCAAGTAGGAAACAGATGCTTCCCCGCGCAGCTTCTGCTGGAGCAAGCGGCTGAGAGCGCATCCCGCTCCCGGGGCTTACGCAATTAACGGATGAATCAGCAGCACATCTGGGCGCCTGACGAGGCTGCACAGTCACATTTTCCCCTCCATCCCATGCCGATGAGCTCTTAAGCCCTGGGAAGGCAGCGGGCCAGCCCAGTCTGGCTGCTTGGCCGAGAAGCGGGAGGGAAAGGAAGCTGGGTTGGCTTGCCTTGCAGAGGAAATATTAAATGCTGCCATCAAAAACTAGGTCACGTCCCTTGCCCTGTGTCTTCTTGATCCAGGGGTGAGAAATCAGGTCTGGTTTCTGCAGACAGTGTTTTCAGGTTCCCCCCACCCTGAACTTGGGTATGAAGGGGAGACACGGAGACTTCCCTCTTTTTCCTCCTGGCTCCAGGCTTTGAAGTAGAAGGTTGCTCCTGAGCTAAGCCCCACAGCACAGAGCTTGGTGTTCTGTAGGGCTGGGTTGGGTTTTATGGAGCCAAGTCAAACCCATGGCAGCACAGCATGTAACAGCCAACGGCAAGCTTTTCCCAAGCACAGGGCGAGCAGAAGGAGCCGGGAGGCTGGGGATGGAGAAGGGGAGGCTGGGGATCACAGAATCATAGAAACACAGAACGGTTTGGGTTGGAAGGGACCT
>NW_009231421.1:0-16558 GCF_000690835.1 Fulmarus glacialis
TTGAGCAGGGGGTTGGATGAGATGACCTCCAGAGATCCCTTATAACCTCAACCATTCTGTGATTCTGTGATTCTGTGATTTTGTGATTCTGTGATCTCTATGGGGATTGTAGAGATATAATTTTAATATGATTTTTTCTGTTCTGAGATTTTTTGTAGCTGTCATCCTGGAATACAGATACTGCACAAATAAATCGTCATTGTTTACTTTAAATTGTTTGAGTAATATTCTGGTTTTTGCTTACCGAGCATCTGCAGTATCTAGGGGTCAACCAAATTTTCCTTTCTGTCTACATCAGCCATGAATTTATGGATACCATATTATAAAAATAATCATGTTGGTAATTTTTTATTTTCTCAGGTATTTTGACTGAACATTCAAAACTTTCTCTGCTTCTTGCATTGCTGAACTTAACAGTGGGAATGGAGGAAGATACATAGTTTGGAGTGAGATTGAGCCCTATCCAGTACTCCATGAATTACAGAGACAGCTGAATCTTTGATTTTTGTGAACAGGTGGTGAGATAAAAGATTTACATATGGTTGGAAAATACAGAAACTTCTATGAGTAAATAAATTTTCTTGGCTGCATAAAAATTATTTCAAGAAAAAGGATAACATTCTCTCTTATTTTTGTGGATATACCTGTAGCCCAGTAAATATGACTTGTGCAATTACTAGTAAAAGGCCACATTGACCTGACACTGCAGGGTCTCAGCAGATATCTGGGCTTGTCTTGGCCTAAGCTGGTCTTAGCTGTTATAGCAATTGTCTAATGGTCAAGTGACAACTTGACTACTGGTTAATGTTTTTTTGCTTAACTCTTTAAAAGTCACATATTGTAGAGATCTGACAAACCCAGGCAGTCACTTTTCAACAAGAAATGACTCTTGATTTTAGTCCTTTATCATTTACTGAGCCCATTAGTTGACATGGGGGGGGGAAAGGATCAATTATGTTTTTATATATATATATATATTTCAAATTCTAAGAGGCTATTTAATTATTCTGTCTTATTATGTATGAAAGTACCCATATCCTTTTTGAACACAGCAGTAGTATTTATCTTTATAACTTAGTGTGTAATTTTCAAACTTAATCTGTGAGCCAATAAAAAGAATACCAGCATTGAGAAAACATATAAAAATAACCCTAAGCAGACCCCAAGTCTGAGAAAAAAGGGTTCCCAACTATCAGTGTTAATGTGTCCTGGACACTGTGGTGGTGACGTCTCATAATGCTCCCTTACCCTTTATTGGCAAAAACTAACACTGTTGACCCAGAGAAACACTGGGAAGGGTTCCAGATAGCAGAAATTTCATGTATAACACTTTCATTGGACCATTCTTGAGGAAGTGACTAGATAATTTGGTCTAGAATTGTTAGCATCCACAGTAATTGGACTAATAATTACCACTTGTATTTTGGTTACAAGGTTAAGACCTCAACTATACCAACAGTAAATTCTTGGCTTACACATATATGGTGTTTTCCCTTTTACCCATAACACGGATTTGAGGAAGAACATCTGATTTTCCTAGTTAGTTTTAATTTTATGAGAAATAAAACTATGTTCTTGCTTTTGATTAAATGTTAATGCTTTCGTAGTGACCTTTCAAATAGTAGTTACTCCGTTGTTCAAGTATGAAGCATTTTGGTCGAGCTACACTCTCACTCTCACCCTCATGATTACTTTTTTTTATTTTTTTTTTAATTAAAGAAGACTAGTTTCTTCATTGCTTCAAACATTTTTAAGCTATAAATTAAATATGTGAAAAATAGCTATTTCCCATCCAAATTGTTTAATTGAAAACTTTACCTATCTTCTTTCAGGCTACAGAAAGATAATAGAATTCCTTTCCTATAAGGAGTAAGCAATATAATACTGTTATAAGGTGTAAAATGAATCTAGAACAACTATTTCTCACTAAGCACATTTATATTTATTGATTTATCATGCATACATTTTAATGTGACAAGTGAGTTAAGATTTGTCAGTTTGCATTGCAGTGCTGGCTAGAATATAATCTATTGATTTCAGGAATCACTTCATTGATACCCGAGGCTTATGACTCTGGCACCATGATAAGGAGAGAATGCAATCCAGTAGGTCTAAAATAACTGCCTGTATTCCCTGTATGCT
Organism: Fulmarus glacialis; assembly: GCF_000690835.1. Classification (NCBI taxonomy): domain Eukaryota; kingdom Metazoa; phylum Chordata; class Aves; order Procellariiformes; family Procellariidae; genus Fulmarus; species Fulmarus glacialis. Next base: position 2,143 of record NW_009231421.1, read on the forward strand.
CAATATCCATAGAAACCTTTGAGGACCTGAAGAGGGAGATCCAGTATACCACAATTATTTCCCTCCTTGTTCATATTAATTGTTTAAAGATCTTCTTTGCTTCTAACTGGTAAATTAGTCCACATATGCTAGTGACAAAAACTCGGTCAATTCAGAGAGGTAATTATTCCATCTCTCTCTTACTGACATTTCTAGGTTGTTTGGGTCATCTTCGTTGCAGTTTAGGGAGCTGGGACACTATCTGCTCAGTATGTTTAAATCTTCATTTTGGCCAATGTACACAAAGCTGCATTTCCACCCAACAATTTTGACAATAGTTTATGTAATTTTCTTGTTTCATACCGTATATTTATTTATGCATTTTAGTGAGTGCTGTGTTTTGTTTTTTATTTTTGTCCTAGACCTAGGATTTATTCAATACAGAAGAGGGCCATTTATGTTAACATCCATCAGAGAAAGGAGTTACAGCAAACTGCAATTTTAGTTTTAAAAGATTTTTAAGGATTGGTGGTTGAATGAACATGTGCATTGTTTTTCTCTCTTCCATCTGCCCAAGCAAGTAACGACACTTTTACTATTCATTAAAATCTATAAAGTGATTCAACAGTCCAAAATCTTGATTAAAAACAAAAAAACCTTTTATCATCACCAAAAGCTCAGTTCTAAAATTTGCATTTAGGATTTCCCAAGCCTTCTGGTCCAGGGGTGGAAACTCTTCTGTCTTCTGTCTTATGCCATGTATCGTATGGTGTGTTCCGATTAAAGCCTGTTTGATGAGATGAGAATATCAGTCTGCTTTTAGGTGCAAAAGGTGCATTCTTTTCTAAGTATGAGTGAAGCCCATAAGATGCTTATTTATCTTATTCTGAAATGCAGTTAAGAAGCAGGAAATTTCCTCTCTGGTCATAATGCCTCTTTGCTAATGTGCGACCTGCCGAAAAGAATCCAAAGGGAAGTATTGCTGCAAGATGCCTCACTTGTTATCCAGAATGCCCTTGTAGGTTTGGAAAGGTCTGATTCTCCCATTCCTCTCGTGAGTTCAGCACCTGTGTGTGCTATGTGCAAAATATCAAACATGGGGATATATGTGAACAACTAGTCCTAGAAATAAGCTTTGACATTTCTAGGCTTTTCTTGGAAGCGACCATAAATCGTTGGGGTCCTTGGAAACAGATGAATCCAAGTGAGAAAAATAAACATTATCACCTAGGTTATAAAATTGAATGAGGCATCTCAGCTAGCTGTGTGTGGGGGGAAAAAAACCAAAAAAGGTTTCCTGAACTAGTTCAGTAAATTTAATGCAAATAACTGACCCTTTGTTGAACCCAGACTATCTATCTGTTGATTCTGGATAGAGCTCCATGCCATTCTTCAAGTCATTTTATCAATGGCTGTGATACTGAAAAACTTAAGTAAATAAGCTTTTTACGTGCAGGCTTTCCCTTTTAAGGTTTCCCCTATCCCAAACATCCAGTGGGGCCTGGTACAAGTTTGTATTGGGTGCAAGTGTCAATATGTTGTCAGCTGGGTGGCTGCAGGGATGGCCTCTGTGAGGAGAGGCCGTGCTGGACATGACTGGTTCCAGCTGGGTCCAAAAGATACAGCTGAACCCATCATCCAAGATGGTTGCGTATTTAAGATGGAAAGCCTATTTAAGAAAGGGCAGAAAATGCTGGACTGGGAGAGAAGGGGGGGCAAGGGCAAGGGCAAGGGCAAGGGCAAGGGCAAGGGCAAGCGCAAGCGCAAGCGCAAGCGCAAGCAGAAGGAACACCAAGGTCAGAGAAGGAGGATGAAGAGTAGGTGCTCCATGAAGGAAGAGATAATCCCTGCAGCCTGTGGAGAGCCCACACCAGAGCAGATTTTCCTGAAGGACCCATGCTGGAAGAGAGGAAAAGTGTGCGGAGGAAGGATTGGCAGAGAGGAACTGTTATGGACTGACTGCAACTCCCATTCCCCATACCCCTGCACTGCTCAGGGAGGAAGAGGTAGAGGAGTCAGGAGTGAAGGACTGAGGCTGAGCCTGGGAAAGGGGGAGGAATGGTGATGTTTTGATGTTTGCCTTTTTGTTTCCCACTACCCAAAAATATTTATTCTATTTGGCAGTAAATTAAATTAATTTTTCCCAAGTCAAGGTTTTTTGTCTATGACAGTAGTTAGTAAACAATCTCCCCATCTTTATCTCTACCCACAAGCTTTCACATTCCTGTTCTTATTTCCTCTCCTTGTTCTGCATGGGGGGTGGGAGAGTGAGTGAGCAGCTGGGTGGAAGTTTGGCTGCCAAGGGTAACCCAGCACAAAAATATTAGGGTATTTGTTATTAGGGTGACATATTAGGTTCTCCTTGCATATGGAATGACTAAAAAGACAAATAAAGTTAGAGACATTCATGTGAAAATTCATGTCTTTTGTGAATAACATACGGAAAAAGCTTTCCAGTCAAAGTAATTACAGAGAGCAAGGTTTACTGTTCCTTTTATGAGAACAAAAGTAATAGTTTTGATTTAAATATGTAATGTAGGAACACTGAATTACCCAGTTTGGATTAAGGCTGTGTATGTAATGCACAAAATCTCCTTTAATTCTGATTTGCTCCATTTTTGCCCTAACCTCCAATATTATTCCATATGTGAATACATTTTAGGACAGCAGGGAGAAATGGAAACAGCATTAAGTGTCTTCACAGAGAATAGGACTGATGGTGTTTTTAATTATTTTGCTAACATCATCGGAGCTATTACCTCATAACAAAAAGTGCTGAATGGTCACCTTTTCCCAACCTTTCTTACCACTTATCATCAAAAAGCAAAGTGTAATGGGCAACAGCTGTTTCTGCTATGCCATGGATTTAGCTACACTCCCTAAGTGAGCAGTTTAGTTCACCAACATTCATTTCTCCATAAGTCCATAATTACAAACCCAAAGTTAATCTGCAAAACATTAGTATCTATTTTTAAGACAGATGAAGGGAGGCTTTTCGTTTTCATTATGATAATTTATTTTTCTTGTTTGGCCTTTCTTTTTCTTTCTTTTTTCTCATTTTGAGATTCCACTCCTACATCTTTGCTCTTTTTAACTTTCAGCCATATTATAATTCTTTCAAGCCTTTTCTTTTTCATATCTTTAAAGTTAGTAAGCTACAATTTTGTGTGTTTGCTGGCTTTGCATCTTTATATTTCTACTTTTATTTTGATTTCTTTTTTTTTTTTTTAATTTGTTTTGTTTCTTTCTTTTGATTTCTGAGACAGTGCTAGTGTCTGGGTGAAATGATAAAGTCTAGAGAACATGTACAAAAGTCAAGGAAACTTTTACAGTAGAAAACTTTACAGAAGGAAAGATTATTATATAATAATAAGTAATGAATATAGTAATTGAAATGTTTTCAGTCTAAAGGGACAGAACATACTGCTGAGTTTGAGGTTTATTAGGGAAAATCTTTTTTGCTCAAGAATTTTTTTTTAGTTCAAGATGAATTTTGCAGGGAAGATTTTTCTTATTTAAACTATGGCTGAAATTAGACTTCCTAAGTTCACCATAAATATTCATTTTTCTATTACATGTAGGTACCTAAACAAGATGATCTCAATTTTCCCTCTTCATCTAGCAGCCTATTTTTTAGATCTCCCTGTGACTAACTTTGGCATTTTGGGTTGTGTTCTTTCTCTCTTACTGCAGAAAGAAAGATGTTGGGTTTTGCCCATTTTTGGCAAAATTATTAATCAGATGCACTAAAAATCTTTATCTTTTAAAGCTGACTTAATATTCCCATCACACCTGAGGGGTTATGTCCTGACTACATTGTGTATCCTGCAGTCCTGGTTCAGAGAATTGTGCATCTGCCTTCTCTCTTTCAGCCCACATGGTTTCCTTTTCCTGGAAACAGAAGTGCAAAGTGTGATCTGGCTGCATCTTAAATCCATGTCAAGAGCCTGGTCATGTACCCAAACTAGATAGCTAGTCATCTGTTTTACAGAACAGTTATTGCCTGTGGATTGAATTCCTAAAGTAGAGACAGCTAGAATCACGCATCAATGCTGATTGTTTTTTTTAGCTGGGTATCTCACTAAATCTCATTACTCAAAGGAAAGACAATGGATACTTTGCATTATTTCTTGAATAAAATTAGTATTTTTTATTTAGTTTTTCCATATACTGGTCTCTTTTCAAATACATAAACACTGCTGTCACAAAAATGATTGTAAATTTGTGGGGAAAAAAGTTTTCTTTACAATACAGACCTATTGAAGATGTTTCCTTTTCTTTCTCCTTAGATCAGAGCAGCTAAAATGTGGTTCTTTCCAGTCCCCCAGGGTATTACTGGAAAAGTTGGAATAATGCAGATTTTTGGAAGTTTTGGAAGCTGTTGTTTGCACAAACTGCTTTTCAAATGTCAATGACTATCATTGTCAATGACTATCATAGTCAATGACTATCAGAGTTAGTTTTGCACAGTGTTTTTGATTGTACTCAGCGTTGAGGTCTACGTAAACTAAAATATAGCTCTATGACTAAAGACTTTTTATAATCTTCTGTCCCATTTGAACAACAAAGCTGTATCATTTGTAGGCAGCCTAAAAAAGGCTTACACTATTAAAGTGATACACAAATCAGCATGCTTTTTATTCTTACGTCAGTGATGAGCTCCTTGGCAAATCTTTATGTTGCCCCTCTGACTGCTAGAGCTTGCATCCTGGCCTGTCAGATACAGTGGAATGAAGGACTCTTAAAACACTGATCTACAGCTAGGATGCAGAAGACTGCTTTTCACAGTGCTACAGGGCAATCTCTTTTCTATGTGTAAGGCTTAAACCTGTAGATGTGAAATTCAAAAGAACATTTCCCTTCCAAAGAGAAGAGTCAGATGATAACTAGTCATTGTACAGCACTCATACTCACTAGTGATAGGAATATGGCAAGTAGTAGAGAGACTAAATTTTGTTTCTTAGCTCTACAGTTGGACTTGGTGAAGGAGTACGACAGTGAGCTTCTAGCTGTTGATCCTGTAGGATAACTTGAGATCTTTCTGGAGCATATACATGAACTGAGAAAGGGGTTTGTCCTATCCCCGTGGAAGTCAGTAGGAATCTTGGTAACTTCAGTGACATCCTGGAATGGGCTGCACTCAATTTAGTTTTTAAAGAATAGGGGACGAGCACTTCTGTTTGGCTACTTACTACTACACAACGGAGGGTAATATGCTCAGATTTTATCAAATTTATCTCACAGGGTTAGAAAATAAAGACTACTGTTCATAGGTTTAAAAAAAAAAAAAGTTATTTACACTGTTGACTTCCCTGACACTGAATTACTGATACTTTCTTCAGTATTTCTGAGATAAAGTGTAGAAACATCTTCATGGTTAAACACTTCTATTGATTTTTTTTTTTAAATAAACTGCATCACAATGTTTATTTTCCTCATGGAACGTGCTTAGACCTCTAAGGAAAACCATCATCAACCAGATTCCCCCGTCTGGACTGGGAGGATAATCCATTCTTTGTATGGCTATTTGGATTTTTCAGCTGAAAAATGTTCTAACTTTCAGCATGGCTAATCCACCACTAATCCTTAGAAACCTTTTACCATGAGGCTGCAAGGGGAGACACAAAAATATGTATTACTCATTGTATAGCTAATACCCATATGTTAATTTCATTTTTCTTACCTTTCATTTTGAGGAACAGCTAACCTCTCCAAAGATGTGTTAATAGTTCTGGTTCTTAATTACGGCAAAGAATTACAAAGTAAAGAAAGATAATTACCCTATTTTCTTACTGCAGAATAGAAAAGATGAAACTGCTCACACTGCAGGTGAAATTTAAAAGACATCCTACTTTGTAGAATTCTTTTATCAGTTTGGAGCAGAAAACTGGAAATTTGAAAATAGACAATTTTGAAAACTGTCTGTTCGATGTTTGCTGCATAAAATAAAAAAGAAGATCTCTCAGTAATGAAAGCTTGTGATTTTCTAAGTTCCTGTATTTTTTTTTTCTAATTTCACATCTCTTAGCCTTATTTACTGAAGGGAAAATATACTGTTTGTCTTCACACAAACAACTCTTATAACCTTGACTTGTCCAAAATGAAAAAGAACATGCTATTTTTTTTTTGTTTAATGTTTTGGTTTTATTCTTTTTTTTTTTTTTTTTTTTTTTTTTTTTTTTAAAGAAGTTTCTGCATTATGAAGCAGAGCTGAGCAAAGAGAATTCAAATTCATCCATACAATGCATATATGAGTTGTATGAACTAAACAGCTACATTATTATTTAAGTTCAAGATCACACAGCCATTTTCCTGAATGATTTTGTCTGGAACTTCCCCATCTGTGGTGATGTGTTTATTCTGTTTATACTTCAGTATATATGAACTGGAACACATTCTGAGATAGGGTCATCCACAGTGGAGGTATTCCAGTCTGTTTAACTTAAAAACTTCTGATCTCGAGCTTAGGGTGTGGAAAAAATGGAAGATACTGGAAGGAAAAAAAAAAAAAAAAAATTAAAAATCATTTCTTCCCTTATAAGAGAAATGAAAAAACAGTCAAACTGAGATGGTCAGAAGCATGTGAAAAAAAGAATGGTAAGAAATTGCTTGTCTCTAGAAGCATTTGTAAACTGATTTCTCAGCAAGCAGAGAGGATAGTTTGTGGAAAGGGGTACAAAAATCAGAACTTGAGCATGAACAGAGAAATGTCTATATCAATTTATTAGGGTAATTATATTTCATAAGACTCTTGGCTGCAACTGTTTATACATTGACCCTTCTCAAATATCCAAGTCTCCAGCTCATGGGAGCTCTAAAATGGCTCATGGAATTGGTTAGACTGTCATAGCAGAATACGATACGCAACATCCCTTAATAAGGAAACAGTTTATTTTTACAAGCATCGATGCTTTTCATTTTGTAGCACAGCAGTTGGTAGATGAAACATGGTGACAGTAGTCAAACTGGTGAGATCTTCCCTGACCCAGAAGATGCAAAAAAAAACAGCGGACAAAAAAAGACCAAGGGACTCATACCAATAACAATGTTGACTTTCCAGACAAGAAACCATACCTATGCCTGGAAGAAATGAATGTAAGAATTCAATCTCTTCATAGAACTGTCAATGGGAAAAGAATAAGGAAGAAAAGAATTGAGTGAGACTAAAGCACTGAAACATTCAAGCAGACGATAAAGGCATTTAAAGAGATTTTCTCTCCCTTTCAAGTGTTGTTTTGGGTTTATGTTTTGTTTTGTTTGGTTGGGTTTTTTTTAATTTAAATGAAGAAGCAAACCAGAATTAGGTACTCAAATTTCCAATTTAGAATTCTAGAATTTAGCTATATTCTGAAGAAAGAATTAATGGTAGGACATCTGATGCCACTGTGAAAGTAGATATATGTTTCTCACAACAATCTAATACTAAATAAAATACAGATAGCAAGGGCATGTAAACCAAAGAGGTGAAAGAATAACATAAGAACACTAATGCAGACAAACACACAGACTGATAACACAAAATTCAGGACCAAAAAGGTAGAAAACACAAGAAAGCAGAAAACTTGATCCAGAGTTTACTGTGAATTAAGTGTGAATTAAGCAAAAAATGAAGTTGTGGACAGAAATACAGGTAATTTTTTTTTTCTTTAGAACAGTGAGAAATAAAGCCACTGTGTGTTCAAATACTACAAGCACCCAAGGTCAACACAGTGACCAATGGAATTAATACAGTGAGGTATTGAATTGATGAAATCTGGTTTTCGATCCTATGTGCCCCACACATTCTCTGTGTAATAGACCATACCCCACCCAGGCTTCTCCTGCATATTCATCACAATTTGTTTTGTTTCTCCTTTCCTCCTCTGTAACTCTGTAGTCAACAGTATAATAATTTCATATATTCCCCATATTTCAAAGTACCCTTCTTTCCTCAGTCTGTGTTTTCCCAAATATTCCAGGAGCAGTGTCTAAACCAGTTTCCCTAGCTTCCTCCCACGTCTGTAATTGCTAATATGTGCTTTTTGGTCCAGAGATGCAAATGTGTGAATTGGACAGATCAAACAAGTTTTGTACAAAATTAGTGCTGTAGCCTGTCCCTCTACTCTGTTTTGGAAGCCCATCTTCAATGTATTTATAGGGAAAATCTTACCTTTGAAAATATGTTATCCTCTGTTAGATTTTCTTGAACTTATTAAAGGTAGGCAAGCAGATGGGAAAAAAAAAGACAATATTTTCACATAAACCTTTAAAGAAACTAATTTGAAAAGCAGAAGTACATTTGGGGACTGAGAAACTTCCAGTGAAGAGGGCATCTGCAGCATGACTTCAGCAGACTAAAACCACTTAACTACAGAACACTTCCAGCCGTTCAACAACCATACTTACAGCTATGTTTTCAGAGAAATAGTCAGTTTGATTGTAACTAAATTGTGGAGCCAATTTCATTATAACCCCAGCCATGTTGCTGAGCAACAATATTAGATTGGAGGAATGTGAATAAACATTAATGATGTACAATAAAACCATTGTGAGGGCAATGTAAGGAAATGTAGGCAACAGATAAGAAAGAAGAAATATTATTGCATCAAATTTATAGCAGTTAACATACAGAAATATCATGCCGTACTTAACAGAAAAAATGAATGATATGCAGAAGTCATCAAGTTGAGCTATTGCTAAGCCACATATAGAAGTGATCAGAAACATCAAACCACCAAATAAGCCAGCCATCAGCTAATCATACAATATCATGGCAGAAAGTAAGAGCATGTATTGCAGTAGAATATGTCATGCCTTAAAATTGTCTTACCTTGAGAAAAGATGGAGCAAAATGATGAGGTTCATAAAGAATACTGTGTACCAACAGCAACGAGCAGAGCAAAGGGAAGAGGGAAAAAACCCTCCAAAGCTGAAATTCCCATATCAATGATGATAACCAAAATAAGATAAGGAGAATTGATCAATACAATTGAAAAATACAGAAGCTTAAGTACAGATAGAAGTAAAAGGTACCTGATTTTTTTTTTTTTAAATCAGACCAGTTAAAATCCTATTGTTATCTTTCTTTTCTTAAATGTCTTGTTTGGTTCTAAATAACAGCTTCACTTATACTGGTATGCTGAAAGGTTTGTTTTATAAAAAAAAAAGATTCTGTAAATTCTATCACTCATGTAAACCGATACTTGTCCATTATATTCAGGGAAAATTTGGTCTCAGGGAAGATTATAACGTAACCTCGAGGCTCCTCTCATGATAATTCTTTTCAGAATATTTTAGTAAAGTGGAAAAAAGGAGGAGGAAAATGAAAATAAGTGACATGACGACACAAATATATAGGATTTTGTTTTCCATCATGCTGCAAAAATAGGTACAGTAATTAGATATAGTTTATTCTTAAGGTCATTTCCCTGATCTTTTGTCTGGTCATCAGTATTTCTCTTTTCAATGAGCAGATTTAAGAATAAGCTCTGAAGACTTTCCAAAAGTAACAACAGGTAACCTGAAAGACTTCAATAATATTTATTCATAGCCCTCAAAAATATTATATTTTGGGTCCATGTTGAAACGTTATCAAAAAGAAATTTTAAAGATTAATTTATTTGGGCCAAGAGAGTCTTCAAAAACACACATGATTTTTCACACTCAATTCAGTGGGAAAATCGTGTGCGTGTCTGAAGGCAAAATTTGGCCTCTGTGGCTACAAGATCTCAAAGGAATTTGTCTTGAAGACAAGGTGCTCTATAAAATAGCTCTATTATGCTATAGAATTGCTGCCCTATTTTAAATACAACTGTGATTTTGAAATGGGACTTTTTCTTCATACACTTTGGGTGCTCTAATGTTTTCTGAAAAAAATGTTATCTATTATTAAGATGTACAACTAAACCAATTTATCGTAAGTGATTATGTCTTAGAAACCATTGGAATAGAGATATGTTGTCCTGTGTTATCATTTAAATTTTCCTAAAAGATTAAGAAGTCAATGTATTTCTTGTTTAAAAAGTAAATGTAGCAATAATTGATGATGTGTCATCAACCTAGGGAACAAACAACAAATTCAAAAACTCTAGAAAAATAAAAGGAAAAAGAGGAAACCTGCAAGGACATTTTGTGCAAGACATTCCCACTGAGTTATTATAAGATGAAAAAAAAGCAACCATAAATGAGATGTAATAAGACAAGGCGGATAATAAGCAGTCAAATATAGTTAATGTCTTGAGTAGTTCAGATTTTTCAGTTATTTTTAATGCACTGAACAAGATATAATAGAAGCAATGCTCTTTACATCTTAGTACTTTTGTCAAGATTTTTTAATGAAGCGGTCACTATTACTATGTTCTTCATTTCTCTCCTCCTTCAATGATTTTACTGTTTTCTTATTCTCTGCAATTGGTGATTGCTGAACTGTGGTATTCCTTGTTCCTACGATGCATTCTTTAAACTGTTAGCTGCAGGGAAAAGGTACCCCTATTCCTCTCTCTGCTGTTGGGTACTGAAAGAGCCTAGAATGCAACCTAAGCTTTCACATAAACTGTATCAGTGCTTCTCCTGTAGGCCATTTTGAAGTCTTCAGGTTTTGGTAATGTATCTAAGAGGTTATGTAAAAGTTCCTACACATTGTGTTCCATCTGTTACAGTTCCTGTCTTACTTGGCAAAGGGGAATCTTTGTGTGGGTTGGGTTTTTTTAATTGCATGCTACATCAATAGCAAAGTCACTAATCAACTGTCTTACTAATGTTATTTTGAGAGCTGGATCTCAGTATTCAAACACATTTCTTTTTATATCTTCTGAACAAACACACTAGGCCATCATTTCCCTGTACACAGGGAAGTGGTTACAAATATATTCTCACTTCTGTGTAAGTGATTAAAAACCTAAGATCACAGTAATGATGACAATACCTCCACTGGCCTTGCTGTGGTCGGTAATACATACCAGTACACTGGCTGCATCTACCTGATATAGAGTACATTAAGGTGTTCTTACTTTTAATTTCTTAGCATCCCTCTTGGGGATGTATGCATCATATAATTTTTGCACAGATCCCTTACCTTGAAATCCAATTTACACAACAGTTGTTGTTTTTTTTTTTTTTTAAACTGAAAATTGTTAACTCTAATAGATAAGCATTTTCAAAGGAATATCTCATAATTTCTGCCTCTGTCCTAGAAATTGGGGGACGGGAGAAGCTTTTTTTCCTCAAGACCAAACAACTTATCCAGCCAATTTTTATTCCTTTGGGCATTTTTATGAAAAGACAAATTGTCTATAAGACAGTGCCACACTGAGTCATCCCACTTGGGTCAGATGCCTACTTTTCAGGCAAGGAAATGTCAAAAAGTGAAGTGTGAAAAAATCACCCTTAGTGAATATTCATTTAACCATCCTATAAGGAATTTGAGGGCTCCCAGCAATTTTATCGACAGATTATCAGTCAATATACTGTCACAACTTTTTCTTTTGGAATAATCCCTCCTTTTTTTGTAGAAAGCACCATAAAAATTAGTAGAAGTGATCCCTGAACTGAGGAGTTTGCACACAGATTTGAAATGTGACTTCCTGAGTAATAAACAAGGCAAGTGGCAAAGGCTGTGACAGAATGGGTGGGATATTACAGTGAGGTAATTTGGTTACTCATCCAGAGCTAGAACTCTGATGTAATATCATAAAAAAAAAAATTAAAAAAATATAATCACAGCAATTGCTGCCTTACTTGGCTAATACCTTACAGTGCTGCAGAGAAAAAGGGATTTCCAGCTCTTGAAAGAGATCTTTAACTCATACTCCACTGAAAGAGGTCTACAGGCATTCTGCTGAAGTTGGCATGTGAGGTATTGAGATTGATATCAAGGGTGGCAGGTATGAGAGAGAATCAGAGATAAGGTCCAACAAAAAGAAAGATTGGTTGGAGGAAGGACTTGGAGATCTGGATCAGAAAGATGAATTCAGTGCACTGATATTTAAAATGGCTCAAGAGTTACAAACAGAACAAGATTTAGGTTTTCCTACCCGGGATTATTCCAAACCAGAAAGATCCCTGAAACAGCCTGACTAAGAATTCTTTCCTGACTAAGGTCACAAACTAAGTTACACTCAATTTTGTTTTCCGTGTTTTATGAATACCTTGTATTTGGGTTTTTTTCCTACTTTAGCTTTTAAATGAGAATAACTTGTAACCTTCAATGTGGAGAAGTGGTGATAGTGTCAACTGTCTCCAGCTCTGTAACTCATCCTTTTTGAATGGCTCTTCCAGAAGTTCAAATTCTCATTTTCAGTGCTGTAATGGTCTTTGGAATAGATAACCTCCTCAAAGCACAAGAATGGTTCATCTCAATATGTATGAAATTAAGCAGGTATGACAAAAGGCCAGCTTTGCTGAACAATGAACTCCAGGCTGGGTTCAGACACAAGAAAGGAAGCTTATGAAAAGTGAAAGAGGGGACAGGACACCTCAGAGGAGTATGGAAGCATTGCCCATGCAGGCAGTGATGGAATTAGGTAAAGCCAAATTTCAGCTGCATATGAAGCTGGGAAGGGTCTGTGGAAGACAACAAGGACTTCTGTAAGTACACCATCAGCAAAAGGAAGACCGGGTATACTGTGGGCCTTCCGCTGAATGGATGAGACAATTTAATAATGAGGGTCATTGAAAAAGTTGAGATATTTTCTGTGCCGCAGTTTTGCTGGCAAGAGCTGCTCTCAGGCCTCCCAGGTTCCTGTGCTCATCTGGGCAGTTTAGGGAAGAGAAGCAGTAACATCAATAGAAGAAGAATACCAGGTGATGGATTCTTAAGCAAACTGGACATGCACAAGTCCATGGGGATGGATGGGATATATTCAAGACTGCTGAAGAAGCTGTCAGACATCACTGTAGTAATTGAGGAGAGGCCTCGACACCTGTAAAAATGCACATCATAATCATCTTCAAAAAGGGTGCTAGGAGGATTTAGAGGACTACAGGCTGGTCAGCCTGATATATTTAAGGACCAAATCCTTCCAGGTACATGAAGTGCAAGAAGATGGCTTGGATCAACCAGCATGTATTTATCAAAGGAAAAATCATGCCTGACCAGCCTGAATGGTGATGAAATGACCGGACGAGGAGAGAATTGTTGTTGTTTACCTTGACTTTAGTGATATATTTAACGTCTTGGTATTGCATTTTAGTAGCCAAGATGAGGCAATAGGACACGCACCCAGAGTGGGTGAAAAACTAACTGTGCTCAAAGTGTAGCTTTGGAACAGTCAACTGTTCCAAGTCTAATTGGCAGCCAGTTGTGAGTGGTGTTCCCTGGGGTCAGTTGTGGGCCTGGTACTGTCTAACATCTTCACTGGGGACCTCTGCCACAGAAAACCAGGCATCTCAGTGAATTCTCCAAAGACTCCAAACTGGAGGGAGCAGACAGTGAGCTAGAGGTCAGGGTCCAACATTCAAAGGGATCTTGACAGGCTGTAGAAATGGGCTGACAGAAACCTCATGAAGTTCATCAAAAGCAAATGCAAATTCCCGCATTTGTGACAGAATAACACTTTGCAACTGAACAAGCTAGAAAACATCTTTGAAGTAAAAGATGGGAATCTGGGCGTCTGATGGACAACAACCTGAAAAATGTCCAATGGGCAACAACCAGCAATGTGTTCTTGTAGTGATGAAGGTTAACTGCATTCTGGTTAGTGCAGCAAGCAGGTTGAAGGAATTGATTATTCTTTTCTCAACCCTTCTGAGACTATATCTGGAATATTGTGTCCAATTTTGGGCTGACCAGAGTAAGAGAGAGAGTGAAAAAATATAGTCCAGATGAGGGTACTGAGGTGGCTGGGGGCTGGAGCACACGGAATATGACTTGAAGATGAGGAACCGTGAAGCAGACAACTTGGAGGAAGGGAGAGGAGACAGAAGAGGATTTGACTTGCTCTGTTCAACAACCTAAAGGATGGCTATAGAGCAGTGAAAGTGAAAGACTTTTCTGAAGGTCCACAAAAAAAAAGGTAACAGTTAGAAATTGCTGCAAGGGAGATTCTGACTGAATATAATCGCTATAATTGTCACAGTGAAGGTGATTAAGCACTGGAACAGGTTGCCCACAGAGGTTGTGGTATCTTCCCCCTTTCAACACCCAACTGGACAAGACCCAGAGAAACTTGACCTAACTTTGACGTTGAAGTTGCTTTGAGCAGGAGGTTGACCTGCTCAGGTGGCCTCCAGAGGTGGTGAAAGTTTTGTCCCCCAGACTGACTCAAGTTGAACAGTTTTACTGTGTAGTAATCTTAAGATGCAATGCTTACTAAATATCAATCAGGAAGTGGTATACACTGTCCACTAACCAGCAAGAATCATTGTGTGAGGAATAATAATGAACAATCCCTGGCATGTGCACTGTGTGTAAACTGTGGGAAGTTTTAAACAGCAAGAATCATAGAATCATAGAATCATA
>NW_009231422.1:0-1771 GCF_000690835.1 Fulmarus glacialis
TGGGGGTTGCCCCAACCCAGGTGTAGGACAATAGGGTGTTACAGCATAGAAAAAGCTGTTCTAGAGCACAGTTCCTTTTATCTTGGTGATCAGCTGTGAAGGGAATTCAGGACAACTGGCTCAGAGATAAACATGTATGTTGCAAAGTTAAATAAGATTAATTCCACTCCTGGTATCCAGTTCTCTAGTCTGCCTGACAAGACTGTATTTCCTTTTTCCATTTCCCTCTGATCACTGTCTCCCAGCTTATCTCCTTAGTACGGAATGACAATGCAGGATTTCTCCATCAAACTATCTTCACTCACCCACCTGGACAGCCACTTCTTTCATGGCCTTAAAACACAACAGTCAATTCATCTGGGACATGAACCAGCTTGATTTCTGTGTTTTGCATAACGCAGAGAAGAGTGCTTATTGAAACGTGGTCTGTTTTTTTTTTTAAATAAGTAAATATAATATTCACTAGGGGAAAAAGGTGTGTCTGATAACAAAAATTAAATTAAAAAACCCACCATGTGAGAAAGCAACTATTCTTGTCCTAGCAAGTGAAACTGAAAGTCAGTGTTGGCGATCCTATCTTACAGCAAGAGAAGAGTGCTCATTAAAAATTGAACTACACAGAGATTGCTTCTAAACTAGTTCTTAATACTGTGGGGGGACAGCAGAGGTAATGAAAGAGTAATGCAGTCAATGTGTTTTGAACTGAAGTACTGTACGTAAAGCTCAACCTGAACCTCTTGAAATCTGTAGTAACATGAACATCATTATCACATATCAGAGTGGATGAGTTTCCTGTAGAAATTAATGTCTTCAAAAAGTGAAGGTCTCTAATGACTGAGCTGCAGGGTCACTTTTATCTCCTGTTCAGCAAAGATAAATTGCAGTGCAGCCACGCCTGAACTGGTACAGCATTGCATGGACTTGAAGCAAAATAGCTATTTAAACTCAATGTCAAACCTGAGTTACTAAACCCCGTTTGGTAGATCAGAGTTGTCTTAACATCACATTACTATGGTTAGTCTGCATCCAGGTCTCGGATCAATTGTTACTTGAATACTTAGCTGAAGTGCCTCAGTGTTGAACTCCCAGCCATTCTGGGTTTGGGCTTACCTGGGCAGAATCAAAGCAGGTTTTTCTGATTATGGCAGAAGAGACACATCAAGTCAGATTGAGCTCATCTAAATTTCCTCATCTAAAAATCAGATGTTTAGTCGTGTGTTTTTTCTATAACCAATGCAGAGAACAGTTTTCATCCTGTTTTCTGGATATAGTCTATTGACTACGGCAGAAACCTAGATTACTGGTTAGATGGGAAACTTGTCCCTTGTTAAGGCTGCAGGGACATGACAAAGCTATTGAACAGGTCATGTGAAGCTCTGGGACATGACATGAGAAACTGCTGGCTGCAACAGGTCGCATTATAAGAAGCTAAGAAAAGTTACAGGGATGGGACCTCCGTGAGGAATGGCTGGACTTCACAGGTGGTTAAGGGGGGGTTATGTCAGACGCATCGAATTTCACAGATAATTGGAGGGTATTATCGGAGACCTTTTGGTTCACTCGGACCAGACCTTTTGTCTAACCATACTACAATTCAAACCTACATCTGCAGTCAAGAGTACATCCCAGAAAGACGGGATGGGATGGGATGGGATGGGATGGGATGGGATGGGATGGGATGGGATGGAACAGGACAGACAGAGTGCTTTCCCTGGACTGATACAGACCAAGCGTTCTTGAGCCAAAAAAAACCCATTGGTTGTCTCTCTTT
>NW_009231422.1:1799-8612 GCF_000690835.1 Fulmarus glacialis
TGTATAAAGGAGAACAGCTTAAACGGAGAGAACAGATGGATCCATCTGCAAAGATAAACTGTCAGTCCATGATTAGGCTTCTGTCCTGAAAGGCTAAAATTCTCCTTTTTCATAAACAGACAGGAGGATTGAGCCCAAATACCCTAACTCAGCCACAAAGTTTACATACATACCAGTAAACTAAATAATTCTAGGTTCTGCTTTCTGGCCACTGCATGATCTGGACACTTCCATATTATGAAACTCTCACAGCCTCAAATCATGGTGGCTGCATCTAGCCTGCTTGTTAGGAATAGCTTGAGGCTGACATGAACTATGCCCGGGAATTGTTTAAATAGTGCTAATTTTCCCTGAACAAAACTTTACCAGGGACCATAATGAGTTCTGGTGCCTGAATCTGAGCCTTGGTACTGTTTAATTTCCTACAATAGATATAATTAAAGAAATGAGCCACTGCTTTTATTTAAAGAATTTCAACCTGATACTTAACTTTTAACACATTCCAAAACTCTTTTTTTTTCTTTTTTGGCTTAGCCAAATTCCCCATTGACCTGCAGTCAATTGGGAAAGAAAGAAAAAAAAAGACAACTTGGTTTAACCACAGTGATCAGCATGATTTGAAGAAAGCAAGCATGACCAGGGAAGGTAGGAGAGCTTCAGCTGCCTTTTGATTTGTTTTATGCCAAGATCATCATACTGCTATCAGTTAGTAACATCATTTTTATGACGCTTCATATTTCATCCTTAATTATTTCTCATTTTCTCTCATCTGACTGAAATAAAACCTGGAACAATTGGCTTCAGCAGGGCAAAGCCTGGTAGGAAGAGTACACTATAAATACAGTCTAGAAAGATATAGCTATTGCCTTTATTTGACAACCTAACTGTTCCCCAAGCACTCATCCACCAGCCTTATAAAAGGAAATGTAGTTACTGAGGTCCAAATTCACCGTTGGCTTAAGTGTGTGCAATTCCACTGAAGTCAACACAATTGTATCCGTTTACTTTCATGGTGAATTGGGACCCAGACCTTTACTGAAGTAATAAAAGGTCAGTCAAACACACAGGCAAGAGACCAACTTCTTGTTTAAATGAAAGCTGTGGCTTTGCTCAAAGTTCTTGACATAGATGATAGTATCAGTTAACAAATGAGCTGAACAGGCAGTGAAAGAATAAGCATTGGGGTATATGAGTAAGTTACAGAGGTTTATGGGCGTGTTATGTTAACTGAGTCATGGTAAGTAATTACATTTTTTCACCTTTTGTAAAGGCAGAGAAATATGTCTTAGCTTATCTCATGCTGGGACAGAAGTAAGGCGATAAAATAGTGAGGTTGAATGCCTTTAAGATAGCACACCATATTTGCCATTAGAGACAAAATGAGTCCGATACAAATGAGTGTCTCATACACTTACGTATAATTCCCTCTGAAGACATTATGTTTTGTTAGTAGAACGGAAAACCTAAATTGGCTCATGAAAACAACACAATTTGTCTTGCAGTCACTCCGTTGTGTTTTGGAAGCTCATAGAGTATCTGCAGTTTTGCCCCACCAATCCTGTCTAAGGTAGCCAGAGTGATAGCAAATAGCTAGAAAAATGGATGAGACCCACTAGCTGGATATAACTTGGTCTCATGGTTACAGGGTCTCATTTACTCATGTTATTATACTGTTTAGGAGCACAACAGGACATCAGCGAGGATTCACGTTGTCTAAGTTGAATGTATACTTAGCAAACTAGTTTAAACTGCTAGGTTTAAACCTAGGCTCTCTCTATAGTCAATGGACACTGTATAATTAGTAAAAGTGATTACCATACTGATAGCAAAGAGATTTGTGTGTTGCCTGTAGCACAAATGGAAGAAGACATGCATGTAGGAGGACTTCGGAGGGCAATACAGGAGGTGACCCACAGAGCCAAGAGAAAGCTACCAGTGACCAATAACAATGATGATAAATATATTACAAAGCAAGCTTACAGCAGTGAACCTAAAACAAAGTTACT
Source organism: Fulmarus glacialis (assembly GCF_000690835.1). NCBI lineage: Eukaryota > Metazoa > Chordata > Aves > Procellariiformes > Procellariidae > Fulmarus > Fulmarus glacialis. The sequence continues at coordinate 3,806 of NW_009231422.1, forward strand.
CGGTATCTTACCCGTGTTTCTGGACCTCAGCCTAAGACACCAGAAGGTGCTACATGAAACAAATGCCAATTGTGTAACACAAGAAAGCAACAAGGACATAAACAAAATTGCTATGATAATGAAATTTTCAGAATATACCTAACTCATATTTACTTAGCAATAAAAAGTGTGCCAAAGCTGAATAAAGGGGATTGAATTATTTCAAAAGTTAGGTGGCTAGAGATACTAGTTTACAATGGGTAGTAAGCCTACTGATCTCAGTTACTATGTTACTATGTTACAGTTACTCAGTTACTATGACCATATAATAGTAATGATGAGACCTTACATAACTTTGATAACATCTCAGTGTCCTTTGCAAAGATGGCTTTCTTCTTTGCAAAGAAGACACTTTCAGTTAGCAGAACTGACACAGAAGTGATGGGTCCATCGTCACCCTGCATGAGGAAGAAAACCATTCTTCAGTGTCGCAGGTTAGTGCTTCAGCCATTAGACCATATAACTTATTTATTCTCAACTATTTCCATTAACTCTGTGTTCTTGATACAGAGTTATCTTGATACAGAGAGTTAAATATTAGCGTTTCATGGTTTAGGCTGTTGGCTTTACCTTTTAGCTTCTTAAACAAGTACATCGGCATCGACAGAGGTAAATAAAAGCGGACAGGAACAGCAGCTTCTTCAACAAGTACATCGGCATCAACAGAGGTAAATAAAAGCGGACAGGAACAGCTATCTACCTTGAAGCCAGCTGGCACAGTGTAGCTTGTATCCATGGCTAAACTCTCTTACACCTAAACAGGTTGCTGCATGCAAGCTGTCTGTTGGGAACGGCCCCTGGACTGTGCTATCCTTGACCCAGGCCCAGGCACTCTCTGGAGAAGCACCAACTGGCCTAAGCTGTGAACCAAACAAGCAATTTAACAGTATGGTTGACCTAATTGCAAGCTCTGGACCCATATTCTGGCCTTGATTAGTTTGCTGTCGGCCTTAATTAATTTCTGCACAAAGATGTAGCTTATATATTAAACCAGAGAGGAAAGCATTTCAGTATAGGGCATGAAAATGTTTAATTTTAGTGCTTTAAGGTAGAGGCTGCTCCTGAGAGGCAAAGTGTTGCTATTTTATTATAGCTTTCACTTGCAAAGATTCAGGTGCAATATGTAAAAATAGGTAGAGAAAATAGGGCTGGACAGAACCTCAGGAGATTATTTAGTCCATCTTCCTCCTCCAAGGCAGGATCTGCTATATCAAACTGTTTATGACATAAGTTTTTTTAACCTACTCTTAAACCCTTCCAATAATGGAGATTCCATCACCTCCCCAGGCAGTGGTAGCCTACACTTAGAAAGTTTACCTAATGACTAACCTAAATCTTCCTTGCTACAGTTTAAGCCCGTTGCTTCCCATCTTATTCCCAGTGGATATGGAGAACAAGTTATTTCCTTCATCTTTGCAAACCTTTTCCTTAGCTGCAGCCTGTTCTCCTCTCTCACTTCTGTTTTCTTTGCTCATAAAATTAATCATAATCCTAAAATAAGAGCATAAAATATTTAATATATACATTAATTCCACAGACAGTATATTAAACAGGCTATTTGTAAGGGTAAAACTTGCGTACGTGGGATTTTGCAGCCATGTGTTTGTTTTAAATGCATTATTTTTTGATTTTCATTTGGGAGAGGGATTGTTTGAGGCACAGGGGTTGCTTTTAAAATATTCAGGTCAACCTGTCTTTTCTTCTAACCCTCAAAGGTTTAAGTCCCTGGCTGATAATTCCCTTTGCAAGTCAGATCCTTCGTTACAAGTAGAATCCTTACAAGAGGACATATTTCATTTTTTAACTGGAGCATATCTAATGATCCGGGGGAAAGCCCTGTCTCGTAACATTTGATCTAGCCTCAGACAAGAAGAGCAAGGTGGCATCAGCCTCTTCCTATTTAGTCAGGAGCCAAGGAACTGCACCAGTATACAAGCGACATGCAGAACACATGCATCAAAGTAGCAGCTCAATCTGTACTGCAAATAACACAAAAAAAAAGCATGGTTGCTGGCCCTGAGCTGTAGTTCCAGTAATTGACATAGTTGCCCAATGCTAGAAAACAAACTCGGAAACTATTCTCATTAGACGTCCCCCTGGTTTGCTGCTCCGTTATTGTAAAACCCAAACACTGAGCTTCCTACCAGCGTGGCTCTGTTTTTAATTAGTTCTGATGGCACTGGGCGACGCGCCAAGGAAAAAAATGAACTTCCTGTGATTGAGGCTTGTTGCTCAGTATGTTGCTTCCTCCACACAGAGATTGTTTTCACAACATTTTCTGAAAAGGAGCTACTGACAGAAATAATATAAGTTTTTACTGCTTTTGATTTTTTTTATTCTGCCTTCCATGCTTATAAAAGGCAGCTCAAAGTCAAGGATCCTTAAAGTTACTGTGTCATTATTTTGCCTTTGTGTGACTTGGCTGATTAAAGACATCCTAGCAGATGAATTTTTTAATAGAATAGGCACAGGCTCCTGTTAAAAAATTTAAGACCAAGGACTTTTTAGTGTTTTAAATAAATTAATTTGGATATGTTCAGGCGTCGGGTGGGGAGGGATTTGAGGCTTATATTCAACAGCATAAGTTGTCACAGTGTGAGTAGGGGTGAGTGAAATGGCAGATGAATGTGATTCAAAAGCAGAATTAGTGTCTGCATGTGGGGATGTGATGAGCTATCCAGTGTCTTAGCAGTCTCCTTCATTTCTTCTTATGAGGCTTCTCAAGTTAATTTCTTATGAAGCAAGGCTCAAACACAATCATCTAGTTCCAGTGAGTGTCTGTAGGTGGGATTCAGACCCAGACCATTACATCTAGGTGCCTCAGAAGTGCGGGTCTGCACTTGTGCTCTGACTCGAGTCAGAGCCAATGAAGATCCAGTTGATACCATCAGTGGAGTCCAGAGAGTAGTTGACCTGACCAAATGCAGGTAGGTATTTCTAGCGTGAGCTGAACAGCTTTCCAGTCTCCATTGACTTGTATGGACGGGATCTCCATTAATTATAATGATAGCTTAGACAACTAGAGCAGATGAACAAATCTAAATTTTAGATTCCTAACTACAGACCTACATAATAGTAGGCATCTGCTTTCAGGTGTGTTGAACTGCTCTCTAGACTCCCATTGACAACACTGTTGAAGGGCTTGATTTAGCCACCCACACGCAGGTATCCAGTGCTATCTGAGATGCCCTTAGGTCTCATCTCACATCCAGCTGCCTCTCTAGAAGAACATGGGTCTCCTGTAAGTCCAGTGTTATATCTGTCCATCCCACATGGATGTCTCACAAGCCCTTGGGTGTCTTAGGAGGCACCAAAAAACTGCTGAGTCAAACTGAATTGACCTCTCGATTTTTCTTGACAACAATGAGAAAGCTTAGGCACCAAGTAGACATGCAAATTCCCACACTGCAATCATCAAAATTAGGCAGCTGAACCAGGGGATGAATCTCCCCTGCCATGTGACTTTCCCTGGATGGATGCTTCTCTATTTGATACACGGGTATGTCTCTCACGGCTAATTCTGTGCTTTATAAATTTCATTTTAAAAAATGGTTTGGGAGAAAAGGGATAAACTCAGCCTGAAGGCTTCTGAACCTGGTTTGTATGGGTGAATGCAAGCTGTGACAACCTGCTTGCCATTGCTCAACTACTTTGTGGCAGTCTCATTTCTACAGATATATGTAGAGATAAAAGAAAAGATCGATCCAATTCAATTATAATGTCAGTCAAGTCAAAGAAAAAATAAAAACATTGTTTTCTTTTGTCATTGTGTTTCTGGAATTCCTTGGTTTGCTTTTTAAAATAAGAGTGTGAAGTGCATCAAGACACATAATGAGTATGCATCACTCTGATGGCATTCAAGAGCACAAGATGGCAGATTTCAGAAATGACCAGCTACTGTAGTGGTTATAAAATGGCATCTGCTCTGTGCAAATAATTGGATGTTAACAACAGGGCACTAAATAGGATAGTTGATCATAAGACTATTCTTTAGTTCTGTTTTTTACTATTATTATTATTACTATTATTATTACTTTAGTTAGGAGCTATCTGTAAATAAAGAATATTATCATCACTTCAAGTAGATTGTCTTCTCTGTTAAAAAATATTGAAACAGGTAGAAAATGGTAGAAAAATCCACTGACAACTAATAAATAGAAAGACTCAGAGATTCCTGAGCCATAGATCACCAGAAGCTAGAAGAACTACCTAGGAGATACTGCCATGTACTTGCCATCTTGTACAATTTCTTAGGCATCCTTTGTTGAGCTCAGTCAGACACAGGATACTTCACCCAGCAGACCCATTTTGCATTCAATCCATAATGAACTGACCTTTTCTTCATATTCTTTGGGGATCTTTCCATACCTGATTTTGAGTAATGGCAGCTACGGCAAAGGCTGATGTTTCTCTGCTGCCTTTGGTTGTCCTCACAAGACTGCCTGTCCGGATGTCATTGAAGACTGAAGTCCTCCTTCATCTCAGAGCACTGCTTTTGGATTCTGAAGAACCTTATGAAGATAGAGAGATTTGAGAGAGATTTCTACGAGCAGATCTTTATGTGCTTCAATATTTCAGGGCCTACAAGCACCAATACAAGCTATGGCAAAGACAACTGATGTTTCTCTGTTGCCTTTGGTTGTCCTCACAAGACTACCAGTCAGGATGTTGTTGTTTTATCAGTAAGGATAAAAAAAAAATAACATTTTAAGGCTTATATTGACCAGAAATATGGAAAGGGGAAAGAAACGGAGCAACCTTGCCCTCA
>NW_009231423.1:0-15109 GCF_000690835.1 Fulmarus glacialis
GCCAGAGCTCCCCGTTCAGCCAGGCCGGGAGCACAATGGGGAGCACAGCTTAAGTACTTCATTTAGACTTAGAATAACCATTATCTAGGTTTAAATTCAGATTTAAAGTTTCTTTTAAAATAAAATTTACATGTATTTAGAAAACCACACTTATTTATAGACTTTATCACCCTAATATAACTAATTATAAATTTAAAATAATTAAATCTATATAGTGCCAAACTCAATTACTCAGGAAGTTGACTTGCTCCCAAAGTTCCCTGTCTGCTTTATCACCTTTTGATACTCAAGAGTATTAAAAAGACTTTTTTACCAAGGTGAACTCATCACCAAATTTTGGCAATGATGTCAGACCAGAGGAACCAAATTCCTGAGTCCTGATACTGTCTCAGTCAATGGTGCAAAGAAATACCAACTGCAGCAATAATGGCAAAGAGCAAGAGCTGGGCTGTTCCTGAACTGTTATCTGCATTCACTCTCAGATCCGCAGGAAGCCTGTATAGACCTGCGAGGAACCATGTTCCCATTGAGTTGCTCCCCCCATAAGCAAACTGCCAGAATCCCCGTTAGCCTCCCTCTATAAATGTCAAATGTTTAGCAATAATTTAACGTTTAAGGGAATAGGACTTGGATGCCACTGCCAACGTCTGTATCTACAAAGAAAGGTCACACCTCCTTAGCCAAACACCAATAATTCAAGGCTATCTGGATTGCTGCTGTGACATAATTGTCAAATAGCAGCTGGGAGTTTATAATCACATCTTAGCTGTGGGTACTGTTAACTAATGGCAGATATATTTCTTCCTACAGAGGAGATAAAATTACTTCCTCAGTCTCCTCTGGCTACTTTCCCAACCTGTCATCACAATCTTAGTTAATCTGAGTTGAGCTTCAGCCAACTAATTCATATCTCTGCTGTGCTCTTCTTTGTAAACTGAGGTGTTGTGTCATCCATCCTGGGTGGAAGATATAGATTCATACATGTGATCCTTATCAATAGGCTAAAAATAACCAGATCCCATCCTTCCTAAAGGTGGGACTCATTCGTTTTAACTTTTAGCCACCTGAAGTCCAATCTGGTCTCCCTTACCTCCACACAAAGTCAAAAAATAGTAATAAACAGATCCAGAAGGTGAGTTGTTTCACCTAGTTTAAACTTATTCTGCTTTTAATGCCTGTTTCTCTTTGTTGGTCATGAGGAGAGCCAAAGTGTCTAGCTCAGACTTGCCCGAGTTTTTTTGACCCCAGAGTTAGATCCCACAGTAACTCCAATATGGCCCCTTTTCTGGTTGAACAGAAGTGAAAACCAAACTAGTGTGCAGCAGTATCCATTCTAGAAAGAAGTTTGAGAAGAAAAAAATTACCCACACTTATCTGCTGAAATCTGTCTAAAAGGAAGAAAGAAGGCACTGAAAAAAGGAGTTTCATCTTACTCTGATCAGAGATACCACTAAGTTACTTACAGTCCTTCACAAGCAGCAGCGTTAAAAGCAGCTGTAAGGTTTAAAGCAACTGACAAAACACCGACACCAAGTCATCAACTACTCCTTACACAAATGCTATCAACCACCTCAATCTCTCTGGCACAACGATCCTCATTTCTTATATTCATTTCTTATATCCCACTGCTCCGAGCCCTCAGTTTTAGAAGCTACATAACCATTCACAACATACTGAGGCAGGCTGCAGTGCCCTGAAGATGATGCAGTTCTTCATCAGCTTCAAGACAGATTTTTTCCAAAGACCTTCTTATACCATGGCTTTACAGAAAAAAACCCCAACACTTGCTTTATTCTTCAAAGAAATATAAAAACAAGAATACTTTTCTTACAGTGAGCAAATGATGTATCTGAAAATATGCTTTTTAGTTACAAATATTTGATATTCAGAGTTTGTTACTGTAAGTAAGCATTCTCTTTTGGAACACAGGCAGTCTTTAAACCTCAATAAAAGGTTTCTCACCTGTGTTGGTATAACAGTTCAAGAAGAGACCTTGCTATTTAAACAATATATTTAGCTTTTTAGAATCAGAGTTCTTCAATGAAGAATTTGCATATTTAGGCACTGCTCATGTAGGAAAGTTCTTCCCTTTCCAGATTTCAGATGCCCTGGCTAAATAAATGTCTTTTCCTTCTCTGCCAAAACTCCTTCCACTTCACCAACAGCAAGCAATCTTATACCAACAGCAAGAAGAAAAGAACCAAGAGAAAACTTTATCCTTAATATTTCGGCTGTGACACTACTTCTGAGCATTACAGTGAGATTTCCTGAAGAGTTAGTGTCTAGCAATGCAAAAAACAGCAAAAAAAGTATTTCCTGACTGTTTTTCTTGTACTTTTAAAGGATGCATCTAACCTGCAGAGACAATTTTGAAGATCTTACTGCCCACTCTCTGCACCTTTGGGAGCCCAACTACCAATGGAATCTCTGAGTTTACATATTTTCCAACACAGATAACAGTAACACTATTGATCTAGCACACTGTAATTGCCACTCATTTATTACAGCCCTTCACATGTAAGATGCAACACAGCACACAGGGGATCAGTAACAGAGCATGGAGTATTTGACTAACGAGCCACCAGCCAAGGCTGCTTACTCCATCATTAGTGTGAAACCAAGCCTTGTAGTACTTCAATAATCTCTGCATCAGCTCATCACCCACAGCTTGCTGAAGAAGCGGAGCCCAGAGACTTGCTTCTTTTCAGCCTACTGAGCTGTTTGTATCAGTTGTGCTTTCAAAGCTGCTTCTGCCTGGGAAAGAATCAAACTCCTGTTTTCAGAAGAAATCTGGTCTTTCATCAAGATACTTAAAAAAATGAAACAAAACCTTAATCAGGGAGTCACAATAGTTAACCCATTGGTTGTGTGAGGTGGGGATATTTTAAAAGGCTTTCTTTAACCCAGGAAAGCAAATCTCCTAGACCAGTCCCTATAGAAGGAAAACATGCTCTCTGAGGGGCAATTGAGAGCAGGCTCTGAAATGCAGGTGATATGACTTGCCCACTAAAGGAGTCTGTTGATTGTAAGTCAGCTTTTCTCAAGCTCCCTGCAAGCCTGATGCTTTCTCGGTTTCATTGCCTTGGTACTACTCCTGTCCCCAAAAAGGGGAAAAGCTACCACCTTTGATTGATGGCAGCAACTCCTCTCCTAGGGAGCAAGGAAGGGAGAAGCAGATGTAATTATTGGGAACAACTTAGTTCATTTTTCCCCCATCACATGGGAGCTAAGCCAATGCCTGCAATTAGAGGTTGTTAGCTGTTCCCTGGCTAGTATAAACAGTAGTAACCAGCAGTTGCAGCTGCTTTGTACACCATTACACAGGAGAAACTGAGCTGCTACTAGTAATAAATCAGCAGAATTTAGTTTTGATTTAACATTTATTCTTTTTTCTTTAGTAGCTAACAGTATTTTGATCCCTTTTAAACATTTGTATCTCTCTTTTGCCACAATACCCACTTTGATAAACTGCTGCAGACTTACTAAAATTTACTTTTGAAAATACCGTTTTTTCCACAAACCTTTCCTCTGTAGAGCATCACTGTATCTTGTCTAAGCAGCTAATATTTAGGTGATAATCCCATTCAATCGCCAATATGTTGCCTGCAATTTTTGTTTCACTTGTCTTTTTGCGGCAGCTCAACTTGGGGTGGGGGATGGGGCGGTGCTTACAGTAAGAACAAGCTGTAATTACTAGTTGCAGATATAAATATACACCTCCAAACCCTGGAAGAAAGCGAGCTGCTTCAGCCATTAAAGTTATCTAAACATTTGAAGACTGTAACGACAGCTTGTTCTCATTTCCCTGCTTGCAGAAATCGGACTGCTTCTGGCTGCTATCAATTAGCGCGTCCCAACACTTTGTAGGAATGTGGCTGCCAGTGACCCCATGTTCATGTGTCAAGATAGAAGCTGTGTGCGTCTGAATATCTATCCTTGGCTCTCTTAAGCATGATGACATCTTGGGTTGCTAAAACTCTCAGTCTGGCACTTCACTGAGCAACAGCTTGTAATAATAATAATAACAATAACGCATCTTTATAATATGGTAATATGCTTATAATAAACAGAATCTATTTCCAGCTGGAGAATATAAGGCTACACTGGAATAAGATGGTTTTCAGCTTGATCTCTTTATCCAGTATCCAACACCTAAACTAAGGAGTCAAAAGTAAGTCAAAATCTCATATTTCATTTATAAAAAGCACAATTTTTTTTTTTTTTTAAGAATTGTTGGAAATGGAAGAAGAGATATCTCAATGAACGGTTTAACAGTCTAAATAACTAAAGGATAAGTGATGAAACGTGGGACTAGATGGTTTCTGTCTCTTCTTTAAGTAACTGCTTAGGTGCCTAAGAACCTAGAAATGAACAATCAGACTTTACATCTCTCACATAAAGTATTTTCTCTTGTTTGTCTTTACTCTGAACATTTTCACTAATTAAGCTTACACTTCTTAACTTATTGTTTCCTTCAAAAATTCAACTGAACTCTTTTGGTGGAGGTAAGCTGCCTCCTCCAAACATTTCTGTCACCCTTCATATTTTGGATGAGATAGATCTGGAAAAGTTATAGTTAGCCTAAGCAACTGCCACTACAGCTGGCCTTCCTCAGTACCTCAGATAATCTAGTGTATTTCTCTGTGTTGTGAGATGTGACATCGCACTAAATGCTGAAAATTTACAATGAACTACCAGCAAACGTACAACCGAATTTTCCTTTTTTAGGGATTACCCCCTGGCTGCTCTAACTCATCCCCATTTCAACTCACACATGAATTTAGTCACGAAACAAACATGAGAAGTAGGAAAATCACTTCCACAGTCGTTAACTCCCACAGTCAGGATCTTGGTATTCACTTCCCAGAGCTTCCAGTCTAACACAATGTGACATTATCTTCCATAAAGGCATTTGAGAAGGTTTTGAGCTATTTAAGTCCAGAAAAATCAACTGCATTTAAATAAGCTGTTTATTAATTGTAGTCAGATTTGGTTTTTTCCCATCTGTTCTATAGATGTCTGTGACTTCTGACTTAGGGGAAAGTAACAACCTATTTACAACCAGCTTGAGTCCTGCCTCCCGCTCCCTCATTCAAAAGAAGCAAGAGAAAGTTGTCTTTCTTTCCTGCCACGCTGTTATACATTCAATTCTTTGAAACAAATGGGGTTCTTTGAACATGCCGTTTCAATCAGTTGACGAGATCGTTGCAACAGTTTGGACTGCATTTCAGATAATCAGACTTAACACTCAAAATCTTATACATCTTATAAAACAGTTTTAGAAAGCAAATGGCTTAATGTTTGTTCCTTTTATACTTAACAGCTTCAGTAGAGTAAGGTTTCTTTCATTTTGATTTTATTGTCAATAAATAACAAACTCATTGAGAAGAAGACAATTTCAATCATTTTCAAATTATTTGAAAATTCAGGTCACATCAAAAGTTTCGAGGAAGGATTAAGCTCACAGAACTGATGAAGTGGTGGAGTTAGCATGCCACCTCCTATGTCTAGAAATCTAGGTTCATTTCTTTCTGGAGATTTGAGTCCAGATCTCATCATCAAGTATTTTGGGTAGAGAATTTTATTTATGCCCATGGTACAAACTAGGCAAAGAGCAGGTCTGAGCATCCACCTCTTAGTTGACTCCGTTAGTACACAAGATAACTTGGAGGAGGTGATTCTCACTCCTCTTTGTTGGAGCTATGATACTTGGAGAAATGAGCCCAAAAGAGGATGCTCTAGGACAGTAGGAAGGACACTTAGGAGCCACCACCCGTAGAGTCTACTTGCTGGTCCTGTAGATACTGACATTGTTCAATTTTCTCTAGGTACAATTGGGAAACAATCATGACCTATCTGTCTCTTAGGGTCTTGGGAAAAAGCATACATAGTAACCAAATTACCTCTAGCATATAAGGAGACTAAACCTCCGTATCCCATATTCTAGTTCCCAATAACTTCAGATTTTTTGTAAAAATAAAAGTGAACTTATATCACAGACAAAACTAAAAAATTTATATCAAGAAGTTGACAGAGAACACTTGCCTGTGAAAGCTAATAGTGTGCAGAGGAAAAGAGAAGGAAATATTCTTTGCTTTAGACTTGTAATGAAACTTTCAGTGCTTCAGAGTGCCTCTGGTAGCTCTTCGTAACCTCTCTAAGGAGCTGTGACTCCTCAGATGAAGAATGCTATTCTGGATTAATGCATTCACCCAGAGCTAACTTTTTTTTTTTTTTTTTTTTGTGTGTGTGTGAATAAGCATGTCTGAGGTTGAGCCACCTTTCCTTTAGTTCTTACATCCATAACAGAAGTTGAAAATGTTATGATTCTGCATTCCTCGGCATTATTCCACACTCTTAGGAGTAAAATGGCTTTGCTGGAAAGAAGGGCAGATGTGATCATGAAACATATTCTTACACTCACAACTAGCTGTTGCTCTGTTCTACAGAAATTACTCATGGTTAAAGTTTCATGTTAATGGCATAGGGGAGTAGCAGGGGACAAAGCCGATGCAATGAAAGAAACTAATAAAGCAAGGCATCTCTGGGCCTTCTGACTCCCTGTGTTATCAGCACTATATGTTAGTCAGCTGCACAGCTTACATTTTATAATAATGTAAACCTGAAACCTCTAATTGGGAACACTCTGGCTGACGTATAGATGAATCAAGAAGGCTTGTGATAAAATTGAAGAAAAAGTAAGGGAAAGCCCTATTGGACATGAGCACTCCAGAACATTTTTATGTGGGTTTTTGGGTTGTGTGTATTCTTACCAGATCTTCATGCTCCAAAAAAACTAATGTGGAACATGTAGGGAAGGGAAATGTGGTCAGAAACATTCCTAAGAGTTTTAATTTGCTTTGAAGGAAAAACATGTCTTCAAAAAGATCTGGAGAGTCTGAAAGATGATATTGCGATGTCAGAATGATAACAACATTTGTGGCACTGTTGATGTGAATCAATATCAGAGTGACACAATGTCAGTACAAGTTATCCTACTATGAAAACAAACACATCAGGAAATTTAAGACCTAATTATGTTGTGTGCAGAAAGGGAAGCCTGAAGCAAGAGATACAAAGAAAAGGTGAGTTGGTGCTCTATCAGTAAATCTGAGACCTAAATCAAGTAGACAAAGAAAGATAAACACTGTAAAAAATACATTACTTAGGGCCTCTTCCTCCTTTGAATAGCATCCTTAGCAATGAATAGTACTGATTCCTCATCCAGGTAGAATAAAGTTCACCACAGGAAGGGAGAAGATAAAAAGAAGGTGGGTCTATAACTCCTCTCTGCCAGGCCAAATTCTGAGTCTTCCAGAGTCTCTCTGACCCAGACATAAATCAGAGCCTCATGACATGAGTACTTCCAACTGGGGAGATCTGCTGATGGCCAAAAAAGGCTACAGAAGAATGAAGAATCAGGACTGTCGTGTGGATAATGTAGGATGAGGTGAGAGTTAAGATCCCCACACGTAATAAAAAAAGTTTTTATGCAATAAAAGAGAAGAAGCTTTTAGCTTCTCTCTGCTGAAGGGAGAAATTTCAGCCAGAAAGAGCCAATGAGACCTTTCCTCATTAAGACCAATACTCTGAAAGGACTTCAGGACTTAGAGCCGTGTCTATATGGCTCATGCCCAAATCCAGCTCACATGCTCTGATTAGCCACACAAGAGCTTTGCTCAGAGCCAGGTGTACAGCATGGTTGAAAACAGCAGAGGCCACAGATGGACTTGGATGGGAATACCGTTCCTACCTGAACTGTTACCAAGAATAGTGGGAACATGACCTAGAAGATCAGAAACCGGCATTAGGTGTAAATGTTAAAATTGTGACAATTCAAAAATTTGTTTTGACTGTCCAAAAATGTTTGGACTGCATTGGTGTTAGTGGATCAGGATCCATTTGACTTTAAGAAAAAGGCAGGAAGCCTGCTGGAGTAAAAAACTAAGACACAGTCTAAATGTTACATACCAGAGAGTAATTAAAGTAAATTAGGAAACTGTTGGAAGGGACAGCTAAAGGGAAGACTACAAGGTATACACTTTACCTGTTTTAGTAATTTACAGAAGCTTAATTGTGGAGTTTCCTAACTCAATAACTGAAAGAGAACTTTATAAAAGACCAGGTAATTGTTGCAGGAATATTATGAAGCTGAATAACCAAACCATCAGTAAGTACTTTGAGATGTTTTACAAAGCACTGCAGAAGTAAAAAAGATCTATACAGTTGTTTATTCTCTATGCAAACTTAATTAAGCTGAATTCAAGAAATTGTACTAAAGTAAATTCAGGACTGGGGCTCAAAATGTACAGCCAAGTTCTTATTATACTTATATCTCCACAGTGTTCTTTTTACTTTCCTTTCCTTTCTGCCTCCCACTATGTATCCTCAGCAGCTTTTAGCTTGATTTTTCACTTGAAAAACTAAATTCGGGAATTTTATAAATTAAAAAAGCAAAACACACACATGTCTTCAAGAATGTCCCTTGATGCAAAAGCTCCCCTGATTTTCTCTTATTGCCCTCCTGGGCTTCTGTTTAGTAAAAGTTTCTTGTTCAGGTAGGCATTTTCAGGGGGAAGTTACAAAAAAAAGAGAGAGATCAATTAGGAAGCTGTAGGGCAGCTTCACCATATGGTATGCCCAAAGGAGACACTAGCAACACAATAAACTGCAACTCATCATGTCGTACTGCTGTATTATGCATACCTCATTGCCTCCACTTGTAGCAGAGGTCTGAATCAGAAGACATGAGATAATACCTATATGACAGTTCTCGTTCTCCAAGTAGTCCGTAGCAAAATTTATTTCTAAGGTGTAAAATGAGGATGTGCAAGGTGAATAAAAACTTTCTTGTGCAGACCAAATATTGACCTTCTCTGTTCCTGAACAGTTTCCAAGTTCAGGAACATGCAGGCCACCCAGCGCAGAAAGGTAAGGGTACTTCTCCAGGCCCTAAATTTGCGTCTGAAGCCTCAGCTGTCTGATTCAACAAATGAGCGACTGTTGCCCTGCAATGTAGGCAAAATACAGCCCAAGTGCTTGTAAGGCCTTTGCACTGCTGCAACATGCACACAGATGGTACAAGGTACCTGAGAGTCTGACCTAGAAATCCGTCTATTCTGAGGCCCTTTTAAAGCCTTTGCTCACTCTCTTTGGAGCCCTGAATGAAAATAAAAGCTTTTACCTTTGCTGCTTTTTTTAAAAGTCTCCACTACCAACCACTGCTAAAGTTTCACACAGTGAAGTACCAGAAACACCTCTGCTGAAACGCTGTCATTTAGGAAAGAGGCAAAAGAGAAGGAAACAAGGAAAGAAGGAAGGAGAAAGAGAAAGAGAGCTCACTTTCACTGGCTTTGAAAAAGGGGAGCAAGGTGGGATTAAAGCACCAGATGAGACAGTTCAGACACAAAGAACAAGTGACAGACAGAACAGGTTCATCACGCGTTAGGGCGGTGGTGTCTGCTGGCTGATTTTTGGCAGCTGCTTCAAGCGCAACCACTTGCCGCTGCTTTACCAGCCAATGGCTGAGAGCAAGACCCCACATCCGTCACTCGCGCGAAAAGTGCTCTATCGTTCATCAGCAGGGCTCCTTGTGCTACAGCTCTGCAGGGTGGAGGATGAGCGCTCTAGTCTGTTTATTCTTAGCACTATTTTCAGGTATCATTCACAAGACAGCTGGTAGAAAAAAAGCACAAAGGCTTTGGCTCAGCAGTAATGAGGCCCGCACGTAAGCGCTTACCATAAAGACATGTCTTTTGTTTTGTTTGCTTGTGTTTGTATTTGTTTTATTTTACTTTCTTCCCTTTTAAATACCTCAGTTGTCATCATTCAATTTACAAACATTCAAATTACCATTCTAACTCAAAAGCTACACCACAAGTCAAAATGGGATGCAATAATAAACCCCTAGTATCATTATGAAGTTAAGTGATAAGAACATCATATGCAACTGCAACTAAACATACCAAATAGCTGGTAAAATTACAATTTACTGCTGCTAAGAGGAGCTAGAAACAGGTCAGGGTGTTGGCAGGAATCAGTTACAAATGTAAAACTGATCAGTTGTTGCCCAAAACTTCACAGATAATCAATCTAATAACAGCTAATCAAACAAGTGTTACAAGTTAAACAAATAAATCCTTCCTCCTTTTGAGGCCCTGCTAGCTCTGAATTTGAGTCCAGCCTTGCTCAAACTGTAGACAGACGTGATACTGATTTCATAAAATAAAGCCTTCAGCACCAGCGACTCCTGTCACAGCGCATTACCTCCTCAGTTGTACTGGCACAGCTGTCTGAGAGGCTTTGCTGTGAACCAGACCAAGGAACTGATCCAGCTGGAAGTAATCCCATGGATTTTTTTTTTTCTTTTTTTTTTTTTCCTTCTCTTCAGGGCAGATCACTTTCCCTGTCAGGAGTGGGAACGCGCAGGGAGGTGACAGTTGTCCCTGACCAATCTTGCTGCTGGTACTTCAAAAATACTAGGCCACAGCCTAGGAACTTATTTTTTAAGGCTTGTTCCTTTTAAACAGTTGCAAATTATATATGCAAAAGCAGTCATAGATACTCAACATTTAAAACATGTCCCAGAATCTCCAAATGTTGGGGTGAGGTGCATAGTGCAGCCTCAAAGCCGCGCACAACTGCACCTCCTCCCAAAACTGAATTATATAACATTGATAATGTTGTGATTTCTTTTTCTTCCCCAATTACATTTTTCATCTTCCATTTTCCTCTCTACCGCACCAAACTTAGAGCAGCTAGGCTCAGGCGGCTGGACGCTCTGGGCTCTGTCTCCACTTAACAGAGAAGTACACGAGTACATTCAGTCTGCTCTGCCTCAAACCAAAGCATCCGTGCTTGACTTGGAAAAGCTGAGCTGTAACAGGTTGTCCCACCCCACCCCAATCTATCCAAGACACTTCAGTGGAAGCTTACACCTATAATTAGGGGCCAATCTTGCCTGGGTTCCCGGTGTGCAGCGAACTTCAATCTTGGGCTCGGATGAGCAATAAGTGGAAGTTGGAGGATTTATAATGTGCAGTTGTGAGGAAATCTGTCTTGAGAACATGTACTTAACTGATGGTATAGACATGCTGAGTGTTATTCTGCTGAGAGCAGTTTGTTCCTGCAACATTCAGTTATTGCTTCAGGGGACTTTAAATATCATTACTTGTGGCCCAGATGATCTCAGGTATTCAGGCTCATACAAGAAATGTAAGCTTTCTGCAGTGCTATTTCACTGAGACACAGATGGAGCTGTATGATTTATCTGGAGTCACCCAGGGATACAACAGCAATCAACCTCACCAGGCCTATTCCCAAAGGCACAGCCAGCCTTCATAATAGATGCTGACTAAGTACACAGTCGGCACAAGGAGTAGAAACGGATTCTGCTGAATTCTGTTTATTGCTATAAACAATTTACATAGATAGCAGCTTGTTGTGGGGTTGATGATTCATTAAGATGTCTCACTAGATCATGCTTGCAGTGAAAGGAGTAAGTCAAGAACATAACTCAGACTGCGGGTGTGACTTAGCCTCAGTGAGGCTGGTGAGGGTGGCTATATTTTGGTTAACTTGTCGGCAATTCAAACCCAGGATGTCTAAACCACAGCATTAGCCTCAGTGGCAGGTGGCAGAAGGCCCCGCATGGAGAAGCGGGAGTTGTGGAAAAAGGCATAAAATTGTCAACTGTGAGTTACACTCATAGTCTAAAGATGACGCCACCTGACTGAAGCCATGTACGCAGTGCTCGTAGCGTCTCCACTCTCTGGCATTATCTGCACTTGGTCTCACTGATGATGATCTCAGCCCGAGCTCTCATTTACACAAAGATCTTTTATACAACTTGACCATTACAAAGGTCTTGTACCTTTCATTGGCACCTGCTGTAAGATTGTTTTTCATTGGCAGTGCAGTCTAGAAAGACCTGGAGATAAATGGGATTCAGGTCCCCGCTCTGCCCTGTGTACCGCGCTCTCGAACATATGTTGTGGAGTCTATAATGGTTTGCTGCAACAAGCAATTCACTGTGTAACGGGTGATGAATGAGTTATAATATTTTACTGCTCTTGGCAAAGTACATGAAGTGGCATGTGTAGTGAGCGTATTTCAAGATTTATTCAAGTATGATCATTGAAACACTCATGTTCTTTGCAGGAGGCAAGAGGAAATAAAGACTTTGATGTTTTTTAATAAAATTGGGGCATTCTTTGAAAGGATTTGCTCTGGTTTTGCCATTTTGGAGTATTAACTACAAAGCAGTTTGGCAGAATTATGCATAAATGGTGTTCTAACATTTGCCACTATATATAACTCGAGGGGAAGAGGGTTGGTTGTGAGGTTCTCCTTGCAGGTACAGCTGTGTTGGGTGCTGCAGGGAGGCTGCCCAAGTCAGGGGAGCAGGAGGAGACAGTGACCGGTGACAGGATCTGCCACGAACTGGACAACCCTACAGGCTCCTTCGGTGGGGTTTCTCACACATTTGACTTAGATCTGTAGTGTATCAGTGAGATATCACTGCTGACAGTAGCACCTGCTTACATTGTCACCCCTCTTCACTCTCTGCCTTTTAGTTTCCTTTCTGTTATAGAGAGTGGGAAGGAAGGAACTATACTATACCTGCCCTACGCTAATGAAGTTAGAGGACTATTGTAATATTATGGTATTGATAATTGTAAAAATAAGCTGTGGGCTCATGCCGTGACCACAATTTGTCCTCACATCTATTTTAAGCCAGAGGTTTTTCTTAAATCTCAACATCTTCATTCCCAAGACTCAACTGCATTAAGAATGAAGCACTCTTCTCACCTCCCTTCAAGGTTAACATCATTAGATTTCCATTAAAAGCTGCCATTTTCACCCACAGTAGAAAGCTGTCATCAGGCCCTATCAATCCTTCCTTCTTTCGAATCCTAATGACCACTTTCACCTGTTTGAATCAACATCAGGATGTTGACACTGACTGTCTTCTATTTGAATTTCTTGCCAGGCTGCTGCCTGCTGGTTATCTGATCGGTCCCCGACATCAGCAAAACTCAACCTATGTGAAAGTCAAACAACAGAGAACCTCAGCAGTTGGGGGTGGGGGGAAACAAAACAAAACAAAGCAAACCTACCACAACAAAACAAATAAAAAAAAAATCCAGCCTTTTTTTTTGTGTGCTATAATAATGCAGGTACTCACTGATGGGAGGGTGTATACTTCTCCTGACATCAGATACATGAACTTTTTTTGTTTAAAACAGAGAGAATACTCATCCTCATCTAACCTAATGTGCTGACTTAGCTTTACAGGGGCTAGAGGGTCATCTTTTCCTTCCGTAATCAGAGCGCTGGGAATCAGGTTTTATGCTTGAGAAGTCATCTTGCCATCAACAAAGGGCTAAAGAGCACAAGTGATGGAAATAAAGCTGCACTGTCAGCAACATTTGCTTCTTGACTCTGAATCTACAAATGACTTTTTTAACTTAACATAATTCACACATTTTCATGGAAGAGGATTATATGCATTGTCTTGCACAGTAATTTACAGAACCTTGGCCAGTGTATTCCTTTTCTGGTAATTTTTAACACTGATATAATGTAAAGATGCTTTCTCCAATTTGTTTTTTCACCATCAACAATAAGGTGAAAGCCTTAAAAAGATACCTAGCTGAGTGCTTTCCTACTGATTTATTTTGTCTTATTAAAACCTTTTTCCTAAATACAAAGTAGCAAAACACTTAAAATCTGTGTGACAAAAATCTGGACTTAGAATAGATTTTTTTTAAATGATAACTCCACAGACACTCTATACTGACTTTAACTCTATGAAAATAAGCTGATTTTGTATAGATGTTAAATAACATTACACCATTGTCCCACAGATATGGATATTCATAAAATACCACAGGCAACAACATGTTTTTCTCCTGTTAACCTTGACCATGACAGCATCAATTTCCTGTGTCTACAAGCAATGTTGGAGGATTTCCTGGACAAAGTGTTGCCTACAAGCCTTGAATTAAAAACCATGGCATTAGATATTCCATTTCAGCTATTCAAGGTTTAAAAATGCATGCTGTTTGGAGCACAGAGCAAGGGTAAGGAGTGTGCTGCAGGCCTGATGTTCCCAAGGTCAGTGAACCATGACAAGAAACCAGAAGATACTGCAAGAAGTTACTTGCTGAACAGGAGACCTCATAGAGATTCCCTGTCTCTGTCTGAGTCCGGCATGCACCAACGGGCTCTGCAGTCTCTTCCTCACTGCCTCCACCAGGGCTTTGGCTGACTGCTTCCAAGGTCAGCTCTGGTGTAGCATAGCTATGTAATCTCAGATCAGACTGCTGTGAAAACATCTAAGCTGGTAGAAAAAGCTGAGAAGCTTTGTCTGGAGCTTCTGCACCTTGTCTCAGGAGCTGCCTGAGTCTGCAGTCTTTGCTGCAGCTGCGTTGTAGCTCTGCTGGTGTCTGGCCCTGTTTCCTCCTGATCCTGACCTTGATTTTGACTTCCTAGATGGACCTTGGACCATCCTCATCACCCCAGACTTGTGTTTCAGGACATGGCACCAGTGGGAGCAGCTGCATCTGCCCCCTCAAAGACCTTGGCGCAGATGGAGCTCCTGAGGGAGGACACAGCTGCCCAGGCCCCCGGCTGCAGTGAGTGCCAGGAGCTGCCCCCGCAGCAGGAGGGAGCAATGCTCTGGTGGCTGTGCTGCAGAGGGACATACCAGTGCACATCTTTACAGACTGTCCCATCAAGAAGGGGAGGTAGACAAAGACTTCTTAACCCAATCAGGAAAAAACTTGCAATCTCAGGCCCTGACTCTCATGGGAGACTTTAACCCTGTAGAAGGGCAACAGGTCAGGGTACAAGTAATCCAATTTCTGGAGTACGTTGGGGACAGTTTTTTGACACAGATGCTGGACAGGCTGACAGACATGCTTATCCAGATCTTCTGCTCACAAGTAAGGAAGAACTGTCTGGGGATCTGATGTTAGACAGCAGCATTGCCCAGAGTGTCTATGAGACTGGTAGATCTGATCTGCCAGTTAAGATCCTGAAGGAAGTGAGGAAGGCAGGTAAGAGAATAATAGCCCTCAACTTTAGGGGAACAAACTCAGTTTGT
>NW_009231423.1:15140-40549 GCF_000690835.1 Fulmarus glacialis
AACTGTCCCAAAGAGCAAAGGTGCCCAGGAGACCTTTAGGTGCAAGACCTTCAGTCTTCAGGCACAAGAACAGTCTATCCCAGCGTGTGGGACAACAAGGAGCTGGCAGAAGATCAGCGTGGCTGAATGGGAGCACCTGGCTGAGCCCACCCCACCAAGGGAGACACACATAGGAGAAGCAGACAGGGGCTGCCCTGCAGCAGTGCAGAAGTGCTTCCCAGGTGCGCAGGGATGGAATCAGCAAGGACAAATATTGTCCAAAAGATGAGTGTGGTGTGGGATGTGCGGGGCGGCAAGGGCTTTGACAGCTGCATGGGCAGCAAGAAGAAGATCAGGGAAATGTTGGCCCGCTGCTAATTGGGGAGGGCAATCTAGTGCAAAGGACATAGCAAAGACTCAAAACACTCCTTGCCTTGGCCTTTACTGGCAAGGTCTGCTCTCAGGCCTCCCGTATGTTTGTGCTTAGTCACAGAGCTTGGGAGTGAGAGAAGTTCATGGTAGGTGAAGACGAAGTTGGGGACTGCTTAAGTAAACTGGACATATACAAATGTATGGGAATGAGTGGGATACCTCAGAGGGTGCTGAGACTGCTCTCTATGTTATGACTCATTAAGATCGAAATGTGCCAAAATTAAAACATGTAAAATATTCACAAGCAACTACAAATCCATGAGAAAAAGCAGAAGAAAGCCTGAGAATTCAAATATCAGTCACAAACTATTCTCACCAATGCCTTCTGCAGAGAGCCTTCTTCCCTTTCAGAGCAACTTTAGGCTATTTGACCCTGGTTATTCGACTCCGCCTTGCCCCTCAGAAACACTACCTACGAGTCAAGCCTCCATGACTGTCCCAGATTCCTAGAGACCTTTCAGGACAGGCTTACCATAAAACATCTGGATCGGTTCCAGCTTGCTTTGATGGAGCATGAGAATGCAGACATTCAAACAGTAGCAATGGGTTAGGGCCAGGCAGCCTACTGTATTGTTAGGGTTGCAGTAACTGGTTGTAAAATAATGATCACTTTGAGATAAAGATTACTTCTTCTGACACAAATGAGTGTTTTGGGCTTGGGACATACCTTAATGTAATATTATGAATATGGGGCATTGTTTTCAGCTACGAAAAGTGTTACTGTGATGTAGACATCATAACATCAAGGTATTACCAGCCATGGAAGTTCTAGTTTCACGGTATTTGTGGTGTTCATAATGTCAAGTACCAGGAATACCAAAAATCACAGGACAGAGTTTCTAACTTGGGGCAACTAATTTTTATCACAAAGCAGAGATATGGGAAATATTCCTCAGCAAGGTGCCACTGCACAATTTTACATCCCAGAGAGTTGTACTCAGTTCTACAGGATCCATATATGGGTAATTAATGAATCTTCTCTAACTAGCCAACCACATGCCCATTACCGAGCCTGTGAGTCAATACTACTAATTCACAATGACATCAGCTTGTGGCTGGGGATTGTCTCTCACAGTGTGCTACTGTTTAACTCATGTTTACAACACTAATTACACTGGCACATGTTAAATAATTCAAGCTTCCTTGGACTCACACACAGACATCAGTAAGGTTTATTCATGCCCATTAAGCACTGACCCACACTGGAAACTGTGCACAGTGACACTGTCCCAATTTTCAACATAGAAAATGACAATTCGTGATATAGCTGAGGCTGCCAGACATGTTGGTTTTTCTGGACTCGTCTTTTTTTCTTGATGAGAAATCTTTTCTAGGTGGAATCTGAAAACTCTGCACTATAATCATGCATGAAGCACCCAGTATGCTATATACATGACATATCTCCTCATGGCCATGCTAGTGGCCTGAATGCAGCAGACTTAAGGCAGATGTAAAGAGTGCAAAAGAAGGTTTGCTGTTTCCTGGATGTGTTGGACATCCCAAACAGGTGCTGCACCAATGGTCTATACATTTACAGTAAATCTGATGTACACAAGAGCTGCAAACTCATGTGCATTTGTGAGTCACCTGGAGAGTATGTACACACAGGCTAGGAACTGTAATTACCTCTGTTAGCGTGACATACAACACGATCTGAAAGCCATTTGAAAAAATGCGATGGTGTTGCCATTCTGAAGATGACATTGCCAGAGCCAAATCACTTTCACAAGCCTTTTGAGCTACTTATGTGTTGCAAAGAGACAAAGGAAAAGGAAACTATGACCTCAGGAGACTGCACAAGACTAATTCCGTGGCTGACATCCGAATGCAGAAGTGTTGTGGATGTGGTGAGTGATGGGGACGTTTTTCAGAGGTTGGTTTCCACTGTGGCTCACAAGCAGTTAGAGAAGCAAGTACTGTTAATGAGGAAACTGGACCTGGTTTTGTCTGTCCCCGTATCTCATGAATGCACCAAAGTAGTAGTGCTCCTAATTACCAACCTCTGTACATTTCAAAAATATGGATAAAACGCAGGACCAGTGGAGAATGACTGAGAGACCGAAGGCCATTTCATTTTGTACATTTAAAGTCCTTGATGCAGTGAGAGCTTACTACAGCTTTGTTTAAAAAAAAATAAAAATCTGACAGTGTGGCGAGACTTGAGATAGTGATCTGGAAATTACAGTAAAAAACCCCTATATTAGTAAAGAAATAAATTATTTGTTGAAGTTTTCCTCTAAGCTGTACTGATTGGTGTCATCTGTGTGTTCAGAACAAAGCAGAGATCCTTAACTCTACGACAATTTTAGGTGAGTTGCAAGACCATCAAGACAGAAATAGAGGAAATAGCTCAAAACATATTAAAGAAATTTGCCTCAACCTTAAAATACTAAATAAGTTAATTAGGAATAGGAAAGCTAAATTTCAACCACCAGCCCACTCACCAGCCCACACATTCAAAATATGTTACAGCAAGAACTCAGGCTCTTTGTGAATTTTTGTTGTAATAGAGTATTGGGTACCTGCTCTTTTGCCTATTCCACATCCTTACTGAGAAATTCAATCTTTGCTGAAATTAAATCCCTTCTGAAATAAGATAAAATTTTATTGACATGTTCAGAACAACTAATCTTGCACAAGACTAAAAGCGGTGTTTTTATTCAGGAAAGAGACAGAGAAAGAATAGAATAAAACTACTGAGACGGGTTTCACTCAGCCTGTAGGACTTTGCATCTGAATCTCAAAATGGCAGTCTCCACACTGTCGTCCCTGAAGCAGGGAGGAAAACAGTGCCTTTTCAATGAAAAAGCTGCACACGCACAACTAAATGCCATTCTCAGACAGGCATTTCTACTCCATTTCCCTTGCCTAATTTATGATTTTTTTCTTTAATTTACCAATGGATGATTTTAGACTTTATACTACAGAGAGTTTATACTACAATGTTTTGGCCAGATATGTGTATCAGAAGAGGCAACTGGCATGTGCTCTTCCTCATTTACACCTCTAGATTTACCATCTGCCACGTGGCATTGGGAGAGAGTCACTGAAATATATGTGTTCTTCAAACATTGAACAAGGAACTTGATTAGTAAAAGGAACGTTGTATTAACCCTAGAGCTACTGTTCTCCTGTTTCCATTTGACTGCAGAGTTTTTGCATAAAATCCCTCTGTGCCTGGCTTCTCGCTGCAAGCCAAGATAAACAGTTTACAACATCATCGCAGTACGAAGTGCACCGTTACATTTACATTGCCTTTAGGCTGATAGGAAGTGTGATCATTTTCTTTTTTTATTAATCACATTACCTTCATTTGGCATTTGAAAGTTGTTTCTTCTAACTGAGTAATAGTTAATCAGTCAAAAGAGCCTTCCATTAATTCACTTAATATTTCCTCCCAGCATATTCTTAATACTTTTCTCCTTCAAATATTGCTTCATTTGTAATTTTATATCCAAGCACTCTGATCTAAACATAAAGCCCTGGGAGGCTTTATTATTATTGCTGTTATTCTTTTCTCTGTGTTTTTCTCTATCCAGTGCTTTTTCTGAACCTAGTAATTTGATCTAGCAAATCAAATCTGGATTGTAACAGAGGTTTTGGAAATCAGGCTACTGAAGCTTTTAACACAGTATGGAATTTGCAGTACAGTGTTTCAGAACACCACTGTCACGTTTTCTTGTTGCCCTTTTAAGTATCTTTGAAGCACATTTGGGTATCCTACTAAGAGCTATTAAAAGAGGGGTTTATTTCCAGCTATGTTGTTCTTTCTACTTTGACTTCAAACTAGAGTGGGATCAAGTCTTTAAATCTGAATTTATTCTGAGAAACTAAAGATCAGAAATTAAGGGCTGTTATCTAAGACAACGTCCTCAAATAACTTCATGCAGTAAACAACATACAGTGCTCCAATATTTACGTTATGGAAGCATTTGTCATGTGTACCATTTCTGGCCATTGGAAATTAGCACCATTATTACTAGTCTATTTTACCTGTTTAATCAGTTATTCAGAATCATTACACAGTCTTTGCTAGGATTTACTGACCCAGTTTTAAATACAGTTCCAAAATCTACTTGCTTTAGTCATCTATCAGAAATCTATCTGACATTTTTACACCATCAGACACACACACACACACACAAAACCACCAAAAAACCCACACCTGTTTCTTTCTATGCTTTCAGGAGCATCTGTATCATTGTTATGTTAGAGTGAATGTAATTGTATTTTTTATTATGACACACAATTCCAAACATAGTTCAGGAAAATACAGGCATTGCCTTTCAGAGCAAACCAGGCTGATGAAATATCTTCCTTTGCTTGGGACATTTCCACACAGAAAATAGTTAACACATTGGAAACACCATTATCTCCAACATGCAGCAAATCCTAGTTATCCCGGAAGACGCACAGCCCACAAGTTTTACTCTGAAGAGTTTAGCAAATGCTATTATTCTGTTTAGAATAGGCACAGAGAAATAGGCACAGAGAAATAGGCACAAGTCCAACATCACGCACAGTACAAAACAGAGCAAGGCAATGACTGCAGCCCTCCCTGATCCTAAATGAGCAACTCAGTCAGGTGACTGTCCTCTCATACTCCAGATGCAAAATACAATTCTTCTTTTTTCCAGAAATATTCAAATAATTAGGATACCTTTCCTCTTCTCAGTTCACCTTGAACATGTTTTGAGGTTTAATTCCTTCTCTTCTTCCTCCCCTAAACTAAAAATATTATATCCCCCTTACTGATATTCTATTTCCTTCTTCAGATATAGAAAATATCATTATTCTTAGTATCCTCCACTCCTCAGTCACCTTTCTTTTGTTTGGTTTGTCTGATACCTAGTTTGCTGAACTTGATTCTCCAAGACTATGTCAAATTTCTATCAGATAACATTCTGTCTGATTTTCTTTTTCCCAAAGGTATGAAATTTAGATGTTAACTTGAATCAAAAAATATATATTCATCCATAGAAAATGTCAAGAATGAATACACTACTGTTACAGGATCCAGGTAATTCTGAATTATTTATAGAAAACATGCTGTATCTGAACACAAAATAATGCTTAAGTAAGCTCTCCTGGATATATCAATAAAGATTTCCAGAACCACCGGAAAAAAAAAAAAAAAAAGAGAAATACAAGAAAGATTACGTTTGGAAATACGAGAAGTGTAAAGTATTGCCATTTAAAAAGTTAGACTAAAATACCACATGATTTCATCAGCTTGCAGAAAAGAGAACAGAAGCCTCTCTAGTTATGCTACAAGATCAGAACAAAAGAGAACAAGCGAGCAGAACTTACTATACATGTTCACCTTGTTCTTCTGTTGGGAATATATAAGCTTTAGTTACTTGGTCTAAAGATATATAGGAAACGTTCACAGACACCAAAAGGTATTTAAAAATGTTAAGGTTGCAAAATCAAGCATTAAAAAACTACAAAATCCTAGGCTTGCTCTTACAGTGTCATTGCTGATGCACACACATGCGTGGCAGCTCTGATGCTTTTCAGCTGTCGAGAATGAGTGTTTCATTCTGCTTCATCCCAGAAAAAAGGATCAAGGTATTCAGTTAAACAGTTAATTCTTACTATTCACCTTGTGAATGAAACTGCAGGACAGTCAGGGCATTGGGACCTTCTAATTCTGCCTTATGTGCCACTTTTCATGCTCAGCCCACGCTGCTGCATGCCCCTCTCTGCAGTTTGGGGGTAGCCAAGTAAATCCCCTCAGAGGGTTATTACCCAGGGGCAATGTACCCTGCTGTGCTGAGCTTGCTGCCAGCATGTGCTCTGTCTCCATGTGTGTAGCATAGGAGGGAAAAGACTCAGAAAGGTCTTACTAAAAACCTTCACAGTTCTGATAGGAATGGACCTCTTTACCCCCAAGGCAAGAGCCATCCACCTACGTTTTTATTGCATGACCCCACAAGGCTTTTCCTTGCGGCCAATGCCTCATTCAATATACCACTGAGCACAGTGCCCTGAAATAATCCGTCTTTCTGAGATGCATGGAGACTGAGACGGCTTCTCAAGTCCATTTGCATCAGACGTGTACAGTTTCTGCAGTTCAGCTACAACCTGGGGATAATATTTTTTGCTTCTAAAATTGCTTAGGACTGTTCTTTTAACACTAGTGTTGTTTTCTATAGTACTATAATTATTTGCTAATTGCACACATAAAAAGAAAAAAGTGGTTCTATGATTATGGCCGAAGGAAGGGAAGAGGCACACATATATAGGTGCCATACTTTTACATGCTTTTAACTTGCCGGAATCTTTCTTGAAATTTTAAAAGAAATTCAACATTGTATGGAAGATTAAATGTTCAGGAGAATTTTAGTGAACAACCAATGCTATCAAAAAAACTATCTAGAATAAATGTGTACAACTATTATATATTTACTCTGCATTCATTAAAGTATTTCAGGGTGATCACTTCAAATAATTTAGAACAAATGACTGGAATTTAACATCATTAATAAATCAGGTACTAAAAAACTTGCTTGATTGAACAGTGTAATTATTGCCAAAATGAAACCTTTTAGACACTATTTCTTTCCTAAGTATTCTATCAAATTAAAAATTGTAAGAAATGCATGATACACTGAAGAACAGTATGTGATACAAAACAGTGCATTGGAGAAAAGCAATGATAATATGCAGGCTGTGCCACTTACCAAAGAAAAGATAACAATGGTTAGTCAAAAAGATGGCAAATAAACTCCACATTTATGTGGAACATAGTGCACTTCCAGAGGGCAATTTATTCCACCCTAAAAAGTATCTGAAATAGTTGGGTTGAATTGTTTTTTAAATAATTCTATTACTTTTTATTCACTATGGAGAGAACCAAGGTTATTAGTTTAGATACCTAAATTCCAGATAGCTGTGGTAGGTGGGATGAATGTCACCTAGAATTTCTAGGTCCTAAAGTCCAGTCATCTACCTTTAGAGAAGTACACATTTATTTTAAAAATCCCATAAAACTCTCTTGCATGTATCCCAGGCACAGATACTTACATTTACTGGTAACTCAGGAGAAGGAAGCTTGAAATGCTGATTTAGAGAATTTAAAAATTCTCTAAATTCCTGAAAAACACATTGCTATAAATTACACAGGAGAGACAAAGAGGTGAGATAACACTGTTTGGATGTACACATCAGTGACTACCCAGATCAGCATTCCAACAATTAAGAGTTATACGTATTATCACAGTTAAATTAGCTGTGAGGAAAAACTAAACTGAAATTAAACTAGCTGTGAGGAAAAAAAAAGGGGTCAGGAGGGTTGATTTTGTCTGTCACCAGACAAAAATACAATAGATCA
This sequence comes from Fulmarus glacialis, assembly GCF_000690835.1. Classification (NCBI taxonomy): domain Eukaryota; kingdom Metazoa; phylum Chordata; class Aves; order Procellariiformes; family Procellariidae; genus Fulmarus; species Fulmarus glacialis. The sequence continues at coordinate 22,888 of NW_009231423.1, forward strand.
GTATTTTAAATTATTATATGGTGACATGTATTTATCAAACACAGTCTATCCATTCTTTAAATACCCTCTGAAGATTATCCAAAACTTGGATTCGTGCACCTAAAGCACACATACTCTCACTCAGAACAGGCAAGTGATGAATATACAAGATTTACAGAATTTCCCTTTAATACTGTTTAACACAGAGAACGGTGTACTATACGAGTCCAAAGAAGTGGGAAATTACTGGCATCCAGAACAAGGGAAATCACAGAGCTGCACCCCAAAGTGCTGGAAATCATGGTGTTTCTTACACACTGCTATGCCAATCTTTAAGGCACTTTTCACTTTTAGAACTCGATACCTCTTTGCCTAAATACAATATTTCCCTTTTGCTGCCAGACAACCTAACGTCTAACAGAGTGTGTATCTACGTCGCATGTAAAAGTGGTTTTATACTTCTTGGAGAAAAGAAGATTTTCTGAGTTGCATTAATGAAAATTAAGTGAAATATAGGAAGTGAAAATTTACCTAGCCATCAGAGAAAAGTGGAAAAATCTAACATTACTATTTAAAAAATAAATTTCAAACTTATTATATAGCTTAAGGTCAGCTCAATAATGAATGGCACAAGTGATGAATGCAATTTATGTGACAAGAGATGATGTCATATGGAAACATAGGATAAACACAAGGAGCTTTTGCATATTCATTATTGAATTTATATAAATGAAAGGTGTAATTAATAGTTAGCAATTTTTATTTTAATGTGCAAAATTCAAGCAACAGGCACCAAAATACCAAGAAACAGCTGTTTTTAAGACTCCTGTATATTAAATGAAAAAGAAAAACAGATTTTCAGCCTAAGCTGAAAAACCTCTTATTTGCTATTCTGTAGTTTGAATCAACAGATTTCAATTTTGAGAACCATCCATTCTCACACAAAGTTTCACTAGACAGTAAAGTATCTTCAGAGATTTCTTCTGATTGACAATTTAGTTATAGTTCACCTTTACCTCATTTAATTGCATGATCATGCAAGGGAAGATTAAATTAACACCTTTCCTCCTCTAAAGAATGATTCAGTCCAGATTCCCTGCATTATTTTTCACTAGATAATCAAGCATTTGCAATAGCTAAAGACTAAATAATTGATCAGTCAATAAGTTGAAAACATAAAAAACTAATGAGTCAGGGTTTATGTAAGAATCACAACTCCTGTATGATGGAATTCATGTGTGGCACCAATTTATATGTTTATTTAGACTTCACCTTTACAAGTGCTTAAAATGAATGTCTATAGCCGTTTTAAAGGTCAACGGGATTGAGTATACTGATGTTTTTATATACCAACCTGAATTATTTTTAAGGCTGCACCTGGTGTGAATGACTTTTGAATCATTCCTTGATCTTTACTGAAATAGATCAGTTAGCAAAAGAAATTGCATTTCTCAGAAAGTCCCATCTAATGTATGGAGATTTCCATCTCTCTTGGAAAAGTTACAAGACACCTGATCATGTTAATCCTTCTGTACAATAACTTCTTTTTTTAAATTCAGAGCAAAACAGGCAATATTTTCTTACTAACTTTGAGTCACGAGAGATTGCTGGTACTCTGTGTCTTTAGGGATTTAACCAACTTCTATTGCAAAACTGGATGTAATAGAAGTATTTTATCCCGAAGTACTGCAAGGAAATGGGGATGAAAAGGACCATACATCTAGCAGAAAAAGGGCAGAAGGAAAACATGATATTGGAAGCTGAAAATGACAGTGAGGTCAGGCCAACTACCCTGTACGTGCCAACATACAAACTGCTGTGCAAGAGGGTATTGTAATGTATTGATACGATATGGAGAGGTTGACTATCCCATTTTGCTCTGTGCCATGTTTCTGTCTATTCTGACTGCTCAAAGCAGAATTGTTCTCAGGTAGAAACAGTCCACTCCTGCAGTAAACATCCCAGATTGCACTGCAAAGGCTGAAGGCTCTTGGGGTATCTCCCCTCTAACGCTCTGGTAAGAATGCTTTTGGGTTGTTTCCAAGGGTTGTCCAAAGCCAAAAAAAATATGGACAACTAGAGAATTGATAATCAGACATACTGTGAAGACCACCTTTCTCTGAGTTGCAGTGCAGGGTTTTTTTCTTCAAGAACTGTGAGAAATTCTCTCTCACTGCTCTTTCCATGTGGCTTAACCACTTAGTCCACACAAACAGAACTGTACAAATAAAAGCCAAAAAAGAAGGAGAGGAGCTTTATTTTTTTAACTTATAGTGGCACATTGACTACCTCTATAGCAGCACAATAAACAGCATGCGGGCTCCTGCCTGAGGTTTGTCATGCTAACAATGAAACTGTTAGCAAGATCCCTGTGTCAACTAAAAACCTCTCAAACAAAGCCTGGGCATGCATCAGGGTTTTGTGTGGGCCAGGAATCCTTTCCAACAGGCTGTCTGAATAAGGCCATCCTCTTTTGGTGGATAAGAGGGTTAATGGTATGGACATAGGTCATATCATGCCAGCTGGCTGCAAAGAACTGTCCCGACCTGTCTTTTTGTTGTTGTTTTTAACCATGATAAATGTAGCCATTGGATTCAGCCAGCCCAGTAGCTTGTCTGTGGCAATGACAAATAGAAAATTTTTAGGGAAAGCATTTAAAAGGCAGGAAAGGCACGGAGTGATATTTCCCTTGGTGTATCCTGCTGGCTTCCAACAATCAACAACCTAGGGATTTCCTGAGTCACAGACTGCATCCAGATGCATTGATTTTAATAGCTTTGTCTTCTTACTTCCAGCTGTTTTCAGCTTTACATTTTCCATTTTCTTTAGGCTTATTTTTGGAGTGAGCTCTTGGGCCAAGAAGGGAGCAAAACTTGCCTCTCTTCCAGTTTCTGAGATCAGCTATGCACAAGCTGCGTTGGGTCGCACCAGCTCCAGGAGGTGCAATGGGCTGGATCCAGAAAATTAGGAATTTAGTTCTGAAAGGATCCAAGTACCTGTCTGATTTGTTCAACTTCTCTTTTAGGAAGTCAGTGGCCTCCTTCAGGCTCCCATGCTGAAGAAAAACATTCTCTCTATGACAGGGTGACAGAAGTTCCATCACACAGTGGGGTTTTTTGGATACTTGAAGCTCAGGTGAGCAATGTTTGATTTTATTTCAAAATGTGATACTGTATTTCAAAACTTAATCAGTACTGTTACTTCATATGTTTTCTGGGATTTGTGGATTTTTCATGAGCTCTTCCCAAGCTTCCTCTGCTGATAAACTTGTATGGGTAATTAAAGGCTTTTGTATAAATAATTTATTTTGAACTTACTTGTTCTCCAGTTTAATTAACATCTCGGTATGGTGTTGAAAGTGTCACATCTGCCTGCACAAGAAATGTTTTTTTTCCAAGTTCAGGAGCTGCTGCCATTGCACAGAGAGAGGGCAGGGACCTTTTCAAATGCATAGAGGTTAGAAGAGAAAAGCAGACAAGAGACCTCTTGAATTTCTGAGGGGAGAAAGGAATTTAGGAGAAGAGCAGAGGCTGATGGTCTGAGAGCAGAGGTAAGGTCACACTCTCTTTCATCAATTACTCCTTGGAGAAGATAAACCCGATAAGAAAAACACATTTGACCATAGTTCAACTACACTTTACATAAAGGCAGTTTCTAATACCCTTTAAACCCAAGATTGGACTCATCATCTGACACAGGAATCCATGACCAAAAAGGATCTAGCAGAGATAAACTTCTCTTGAAGGCCCTTGAACTTAAGCAATGACAGCAGCAGGTAACACTGTTGGTGGAGGCAGCTCCCGTCTGTGTGTCTCATCGTTTGGAGGGGGTTTACAAGCCACTTGTGGCACATATGCTACTAAATCTACATAGATTTAGAAATCTATGATCCAGGCCAAAATATGTTTTTTAAAACAAAAAGACAAAAAATGTGCCTCAGCAGAATCTTAGGCTGTGCATAGTGGTTCTTATACTTGTATTAAAACCCAGTTTTGTTCATGGCAGTTTTTAAATGGTTTTCCAAACTGTGGTGTCCCTGCTCATCTAGATGTATGACTTCATGTCATATTTCCTAGTACGAAAGAAATCAAATTATAAGTAAATCACTTAGAGCAATTATATTACTTACAGACTTTTTCTTCATGACAGATAAGAAACAGACCTGGTACTAGCCATATTCTAATTATAGTCTTAATAATATAGTCTAAGATGAATATTAAATTACCTTTGCCTTATCTTATGCTACCGGGGTCAGGAAGGTTTATTGGCATTATGGCCTAGGCTGTGAAACCTTTATTTTACTGGAAATGTCATTACTTTTTTTTAATACAGAAAAAATAATTCTATATTTTTATTTGATTTTATTTCTAAATTAATTTTCCATCTCATCTGCTAAGGAAATGAGATGTGAAAACAGTTCCGTACTGTGTGTGAGCAAGCACATTAGTTGAGGAACATACTTTGAAACTTAGTCTAGCTAACACTGTAGCAAGGCTACATTTATCCATTTTTCCTACCAGATGAATAAAAAAAACTGTGCAAAAATTATCTTTTTTCTTCCATTAATAAAAATCTTTAAATACATTTAAAAAAAAAAGTCAGTGTGGCATGTCAACAGTGAGTGCCCAGGAAGTCTTAAACTGTCAGTGATCCAGGAGGCTAAGCAGTACCTCACTGAGATTTGGAAATGTCTCTCAGAATTTGCAAAATCCTCTGTCACATTACGAATGTGTGCCCTCTGGACAGTTAAGAGGACTAGCTCACTGATCTATGCGTCACACCTGAAACAATAGGATTCTGATTTTGACCTCACATCAATTTCACTTTACTGTAGTTGCAAAGATTCCAGCAGAGTTATTTCAGAAATACAAATGTGCAGCTGAAACCAACAGAGAGCCACAGCTCTCTCATATCACTGCGTGAGCTCATCTTCATTATCTCCCACATTTCTTCTCTACTCTCTCATTGCACTCAATAGTTGCCTCTGTTTTCTTTTATATTGCAAGCTCTCTGGGACAGAGACTACCTATTTATGACTTTCCAGTCAGGGTTTCTGGACATTTCTGTAAAGCTAATCAGAAATAATAATAGTATTCAGAGAGTGTCTAGACAAGGTAGAAGCAATTACTGAGCCAAGGCCCTTCCATGATCATGCATTGCCTACAAATTGCATAATAATAATCAGACTTCTCACTGGAATCTATTCTTGCTATTTTTCAGTCTTGTGAGTCGGCTTGTTGTCGGTCAAAAGCTGAGAGCAATCTAATACATAGGACCATATTGCAATTTCTTCTTGTGCTCATAACGCATCTAGGCAGTCCATCTCAATCAGAGCATAGCAAGTTGCAGTATCCCTTCAGTGTCCTCAAACTTTATGCAGCTTGCTTTGGCTGACCGTCAATCCACATTTACTGCTCTCTGCACTTCCATCCGAGTATACCTACTGGCAGTAGAGAAGGAAACACTGGCATGCCCCTTACAGGTCGTCGAAGCTGATGGATGCTTACTGTCTATATTTTGCTGCAACATCAAGTGCTTTCATTTTTCAGGATTTGTTCCAGAAAAGCAGGTCATCTTTCAGAGATCTCTGCATAGACTAAAGGAAAAAAAACAAAATTCTATTTTGCAGAGGGATTCAAGGTTTTGTGCATTTGTTCTCACTTTGTATCCCACAAGCCTGAGATGCTCAACAATGTTTTCAGCTTTCCCATCATCCAGGTAGAGCCCAGAGATTAGAACCCCCACCAGGGATAGGGAATAGCCATGTTCAAGGTGTTTTAAGGCAGGACTAGGAAATGGACTTTCCAAATATTCACTTGTAGGTGGAAAAACAGCTTGAATTTTGAATGCTAACAGGCAGCAGCTAATTGGGTGTATGTTTGCTGGGGTGAGTGACTGAAACTGAAATTTTGAACTCTTCAACTCTCAAGCAGAAGGCTGCTACTTGGTAGCTGCAGCTGGTGTGGGCTGGTTGTAAATTTTGGTGATAGTCGGACTGAACAGAGTGACACATCCCGCATCCTCCAGCTAATAAGAAAACATGAGGCAGAACCACCAATTAGAAGGCTAATCACGCGTTGTGCTTCTGCACATAAGCTATTTAGACTGGGAGAACAGGAGGCTTAGGGGCCAAGAAAGAAGAGCTGGTGCCAAAAAGAAGTGGTCTCGGAAAAGAGAAGGGGGCCTGGAAAGCAGAAGGTGAAGGTCCCGGCAGCAGGAAAGATCCTGGAAGTGGGGGAAGATCCTGGAGATCTGAGAGTTCTGTGGAGATGAATGCCAGGGATGCCCAGGGACCTTGGCCAGTGATGCCAAAGGCTGGTACCCGAGAGCAGCAGATCAGTGGGAACTGACCCAACTTTCTGCACGACTGTCCTGGAGCAGCAATGACCTCCCTGCGGGGAAGGGAAATCAGGACCTAGGAAATACAGCATTGTGGGGAGAGAGCAAGTGAGCGTGTGAAACAATCAGGTAGGGTAAAAGCTCTCATCTTATTGGTCCTTAAATAACCCCAGTGTTCAGATCCACCATGGATTGTGGTTTACTCTGTCTCACCTGTGACAACTCTCTACAGGCTGTCATTGTTTGCTTTCACCTACTCTCTGTCTTTCCTCCTACCCCTCGGCTAAATTATGTATGAAAAGCCTCAATTTCAAGAGCCTCCATCTCCTGCAAAGAGTTTGTCAAAAAAATCCTAACTATTTCTATGAGACAGTGAATCATTGTAAGAATTCTTTCATTTCCAAAATGTATTCAGAAATTTGTACTGCCTTACTGGCTGCTACCCTCTCTCTATCTCGATCTATTACTTGCTAGCTAATTGTTTCCAAGGAGCCCTAGATGACTGTGACAAAGGCAGTACTTATTTCTCTTGAGCTTTAGGCCCACACACTTCATTCTTTCAATATAATAGACTTATTGCGTTCTTCTATAGAAAGATCGTACAACATCACCTGCAAGCGATCACCTTTCAGGTGCTGCAGTTGCTGTTATTTTCCTCTTTATGAGTTGAAGTATGTGATTAATGTCAAGGGAAAATAGTCTATTCAAATTGTTAAATAAAACTAGCTAACCTGACACTTCATGAATGTAGAGGAATCTGGGGGGAAATGAAAGACCATAAGGAAGCAAAACTGCAGCTTGTAAATCTAGAAAAAAATCTTGCCCAGTACAAGCGAGACTTGTCAGGAGTTAAACAAATTTCTGTGAAAAAAATTCAAAATTAATCCAAATAACATAAACCTGATTTAACTGTACTATTTCTTTCCAAGTGAACATTTTCGTTGAGTTACCTAGCTGTATGTCAATCTTAGCCTTGCAAAATTTTGATTTGCAAAGTACCTACTGTATCTTGAAACATGGCAAAATTCTCAAAACCATATTTACTGAAATGTAAAAAAAAACCTTTTCCATAATTTGAAATGTTGTGTATCCTGATTTGTGACAATATGCAATGTTGTGTGATTTAATATTTTTGTGAAGTGCAAATGTGGCTTTTCTGCCAACGGTTACTGAATTAACCTTCTGCAGGCTTTCATTAAAGCTGGACAAAGAATTTTGAAGAACGGAAAATTCAGCAAAAATGTGGCTTCTCTCGTCTCAAACTATTTACAAATCTGACTTCAGTTTCACCAAGACCTTTCAAATGAGAGGAAAGTGTTCAGGGCTGGTTTGGTAAAAATATCAGAAGAGCAACTGGTGATGTTCCCCTCTATTCTCCAACACTTCAGTAGTTCAAACACTCTCAGAGGAAGCAGGACACTCCTGGTTTGTATCCACAGTCTGTACAGACCTGGGGAGGGTTTCAGCAAAGTTTTTGTTTCCCCTTCCTCTCACTCAGGTGAATGGCTTGGTCAGAGGCTTCAGAAAGAGGTCTGTGCTCGGTCCCCCATGTTGAAACCATACCATTTTTCATACTGAGAATAGTCAGAAGCTGATAAAACCAGTGGCTGGACTAGTTGCCCTGTCCCACCAGCCATGCAGAGCAGAACTAACGCCTGCTGGGGCTTTGCCTAGCTGAACCTTAAAAACCTCCAAGAACAGAAATTTCACAAATTCTCCAGGTAATCTGTTCTAGCACCTCAGTCTTTCCCAAACTTGTAACCATTGCCCCTTGTTATGTCACCTGCCATTGTGGAGGAGAGTTTGGGCTCTGTAATCTTTGTGACTCACCACGTTTGGTCACTTCTAGCCTGCACTTCACCATACTAGACAAGCTCAGCTGCTTCAACCTCTCCTGCCAGCTTGTGTGCTCCAGACCCTTGGTGACCTGAACAGCCCTTCATTACATTTCAGATTCTCAATGTCCTTCTTGAATTGGGCGGTCCAAAATTAGACAGGGTTCCAGGTGCAACCTCACTAGTGCCAAGCAGAGCTGGTCATAACATGGCCTGGTATGCAGTTTGTCTTGTTTGCAATGAGAGTGCACTTTTGGCTCATATTCAGCCTGGCATGCACCATAATTGCCATGTCTTTTTCCAGCAATACTTCTCCTCATCCAGCCAGTCCCCAGCCGGTACTGATACATGGGGGTTATTCCTCTGAGGTGTGGGACTTTGCACTTATCCTTGCTTAACTTCAAGAGGTTTCTGTTGGCCACGTCTTCACGTTTGTCAAGTTCCCTGTGGATCGAAGCGCTGCTATTTTGATGTGCTGTGCATGTCAGGCACCTCCACCCACACATATACAGTGTTATATCACACATTTGGTGTTTGGGAAACTCAGGAGCTGCTCAGCCTGCTTCCAGCCTTCGTGCCAAAGTCATTTGCTCGAATGAAGTAGAAAAGGTTCTACGGAAGGGACTGAGACTCCCTTGCCTCCAAACACAGAAAGTTTATAGTATGGTTATCAACGCACTTTCCTGGGAAGAGAGCAATCAGGGCCAAACCTCAGGCAAAGGAAGGAATTGCAGTGCCTGTCCCACAGTCTCTTTCAGCAACCTGGCTGTCAGTTACAGAAAGCAATGGCAGGACCATCTCTTCCCTCTCTGAAATTTTTGCATGTCTATTTAGCTCTTTTTTCCCCATCTTTTCTTATTTGTCCCTGAAAATGAAACTTTATGTTTTGGTGTCACCAGACTGTTTTGCTTGACAAAACAATATTTTTTCCTTGGTAAAGTCAATAAAATTGAAAAAATATACTTTTCATTAAAATCTCATCCCAAACTTCATTTTTACATAACAAATTGTTTGTCTATACCTAGCTCTAATATTTTTTCTAATCCCACACGCTACCTTTTGATACAATCCGCTTAGTTGCAAAAACACTGAAAATGGAATCCATTGCCATAACAATATTTAAGGGACTGAATCTTGAAGCAAAATAACATAAGGGTATTAATTACTTTTCTTTAAAACTAGAGAGCTACTTTTTCTTATACATTGCTCCAAACAATACAGCTCTCTCATCCAAAACAGGATGTTAATCTGTGGTCAGCTTGCTTGGAATAAGTATCCTTCAGCTTAACAATTTTCTAGAAAACTTTTGTAGAGTTAAGTTTTCCTCCTAGAGTGTCTCCAAACGAGTTAGTGTACATTAACTGAGAAAGATTTTTCAGACCCAGTTAGAAGATGACATTTATCATCAGTTCCTATATTAATTTTAAAGTTGGCTTCAGTGTCACTGATTTAGAGACTCACCTTCAAGGACCCACTAAATACATACATCTAGGAAATTATTCAAGAAAGAGATGAACACACATCTAGATCTTGAGCAGCTTGAAGCTGTTGGTTTAGGATTAAATACACCATAAAAAATTCTCATGTCTTTGGTCAGTAGAAGCCTCAGATGGAATCCCTGGAAGTTGGATAATATGGATAAATAAGTGAAAAATGTATTTTGCAATTTCTTGGACTTCTTGAATCTGCATCTGAAAACTGAATACAATTGAAATACCTGGTAGGGCACCTTGCCAAAAAAAGTTTTGTCTCTTATAAATCATACATTGACGCAAGTACTTCCAAAAGGAAATAAGTGTAAAGGTTTTAGAAGCATCTCATTAATTTACTCATCAACAGTACCTTGAAGGAAAGTATTACCTTCCAGGAAATGATTAGATTTGATCAAATCCATACCTCCCAAACACTCTCCCTGCTTAGATATGTCCTTGGGAATTCTGAGTGGTTTGAAATATTAGAAAGGTTTTATTGACTGTGCCAAATAAAGGAACTAAGGAATCCACTGCAATACAACCAGAAGTCTGGTCCCACTAGGTTTGAGAATTCAATGAGAACCTGAAGAGGATAAAGGAAAAATATGCAAAGACTGACTAATAATGAGTTAGAAAATCCAAGACTCTTTCATTTTTAAGTAAAAGCATTCATCATTTTCAGAATACATAAAACAAAATGGGCCTTTCATCCTGAAATCAAAACAATATTTTTGCACCAATTCCACTGAAATTATTCTCCCTCTCCTTATTCAGAGGGTCCTAACTGGACTGACGTTAAAAGAAGGAGGCTTGTAAGGATTTCTTCCTCACTTTTAACTATTTAGAAAGTTCTCAGCCCACATCCTAAGCAAGCTTTGAGAACATCTTTGTCCTTGCTTGCTTGCTAAGGCCTCAGTTATGATGATGTTAAAGCCAGCATTCAAAGTTATGGTAGACAGGTCTAGAGTATATTAGATTGATACTTTTCATAGCTGACCTTCTTCCTTTTCACTATTCTTACTTCTCTTCTTCAGTATGCCTCCTCAAGACATGGGGCTGTGCTCTAGTAGAGCCAGTAGAAAATATTTCAGTGATTTAAAGCTTTGCCAAAAAAACAATCAACCACACACATACCTTGCCAACAAGAATCTTATACCCGCTTCAGGGTTTCCTGGTATCACACTATACCAATCTTGTCAAAAAAGTCTCCAGTGCAATGCCATAAGTGATGGATTTTGAGCGCTCACTGAACTGAAGCCATGACTTTCTGGTTTGTATGTGCTACTAAGACAAAAGCCCGTGACAGTAGCCATAGCTGTCTACCAAGGACACCAAAGAAACCTTTTAAATATTTACAGGAAAAATTAAGCATATTTGGAGAAATTAAAAATAAATTCATTTTATGAAAAAAACATCGAGCCATATGCAATGCAAGTATCAGCTGTATATCAAAGAAGTGTGCGTAAAACAATTAAAATTCAATTAAGGAACCAAATTACCTTTTTAGCAAATTACAGGGCTTTAGGATTTCTATTAAAAGTGCATTACAGGTTGTTAGCAATTAATTGATGTCATTTAGTATTGATATGTAATTAAGTTCAAAAAGTAACTTTTATTTCCAGTAGAAAAGCTTTCCTTATTATGTTATGAAACTTAATCAGGTAGAGGAGCCACAAAGGCATTCCTCTCCCTCTCTTGACAAGCAGCAATCTATATTGTCTTAGTTTGACAGGCAATGGTTTATATCTACATAATTTTAAACCAATTACTTATCTTGTTTTTTACATTATAAAAGCATGCTTTTAGTTGCATAATTTCTCCCCCCAAAATTCTATGAAACTAAATTACAGGATGGAAATAGATGCATGAAACAGAATAGGTAGGCATAAGTTCTAAAACAAATATCAGGCAATTTGTATTCACATCAAAATAACAGTCTAAGCTGAACATTAAACTTAAACTTAATTTCCTAGTTCCAACCTTTTTTGTATTTTGAACTGGAGAAAAATGTGTTGGTAACCAGTATACTTGTAACATCTTTTATCTTCCTACTTCCAAATGATTCTTTAAAAACTGTTGCCAAAATCCATTGTTGATTATGGCAGGAAAGACCCTGGCGGTCCTGGTGGTTAACAAGGTGACCATGGGCCAGCAGTGTACCCTCCTGGCAAAAAACCTCCTTCTCCTCTGTTCAACACTGGTGAGGCCACATCTGGATGCTGGGTCCATTTCTGGGCTCCCCAGTACAAGACACATGGACATACTGGAGTGAGCCCAGCAAAGGGCCGGAAGGATGATTAAGAGGCTGGAGCATCTTTCATATGAGGAGAGGCTAAGAGAGCTGGGACTGTTTAGCCTGGAGAAGAGAAAGTTTAGGGGGATCTTATCCATGTGCACAAATACAAGATGGTGGGGTGTAAAGAAGACTGACCAGTGAAAGACAAGAGAATCATAGAATCATAGAAACATAGAATGGTTTGGGTTGGAAGGGACCTTTAAAAGTCATCTGGTCCAACCCCCTCTGCAAAGACCAGGGACATCTTCAACTAGATCAGGTTGCTCAGAGCCTCGTCCAACCCAACCTTGAATGTTTCCAGGGATGGGGCATCTACCACCTCTCTGGGCAACCTATGCCAGTGTCTCACCACACTCATTGTAAAAAATTTCTTATAGCTAGTCTGAATCTACCCTCTTAGTTTAAAACCATTACCCTTTGTCCTGTCGCAACAGCCCCTGTTAAAACGTTTGTCCCCATCTTTCTTATAAGCCCCCTTTAAGTACTGAAAGGCTGCAATAAGGTCTCCCCAAAGCCTTCTCTTCTCCAGGCTGAATAACCCCAACTCACTCAGCCTTTCCTCATAGGAGAGATGTTCCATCCCCCTGATCATATTTGTGGTCCTCCTCTGTACCCACTCCAAAAGGTCCATGTCTTTCTTGTGCTGAGGACTCCAGTGCTGGACACAGTACTCCAGGTGGGGTCTCACCAAAGCAGAGCAGAGGAGGAGAATCACCTTCTTTGACCTGCTGGCCACACTTTTTTTTATGCAGCCCAGGATATGGTTGGCTTTCTGGGCTGTGAGTGCACATTGCCAGCTTATGTCCAATTTTTCATCCACCAAGAGGCAATGGGCACAAGTCAAAACACAGAAAATTCCATCTGAATGCAAGAAAAAGCTTTTTTATTGTCAGGGCGGTTGAACACTGGAATGGGTTACCCAGCGACGCAGTGGAGTCTCCATCCTTGGAGATATTCAAAACCCAACTGAACATGGTGCTGGGCATCCTGTGCTCTGAGCAGGGGCAGTGGGCTAGATGATCTCCAGAGGTCCCTTTCAACCTCTGCTATTCTGTGATTCTGCAAATAAAAGTAATTTCCAGTGTCTGAGCACAACCAGTTGAGATTACTGTGATTTTTGCTATTGATTCCAAAAGGCCATGGTCAGACCTAATGGATGGGTTAGTGGCCTTTTAATACCATGAGCTTGTTAATGTAGTGAATTCAAAGTTACAGAACAACACTGGTGTGCTTAATTATTTTGTTGCCTTAAAGGTCAACACAAAAATGGTCTGAAATAATGAGAAAAACACACATCAGATTGCAAATGGTAGCTCTGAGTTAAGAGCTACGGAGCTGACCTGTCTGAGTAAATGGAAAGATAATTATTTCTCAGAAAGTCTGTGTGTGAATTAACCTTGATATAAAATGAATGACAGATGCCTGAATTTACAGGAAGCAGAAAATCAACTTCACGATATTCAGCTCTTGTGGCTGACTATTCTTATATCTACTGTTCAGTTAAGGCAGTCTCTCCCCTAAAGGAAAAAGTTTTCTTTTTTCCAAGACACTTTTCTGCTCTAAAGCAAGGGGAGCTTTCAGCACAGAAACTACCATCAAAGGCTACGACTGCTAAGATCCATTTGTTTTACTTGCTTCAAACTTGCACTGCATGAAAATGAGATGGTTAAATGCAGAGGTTTACTGTGTTTCATATTTTTTCTGCAGCAAAGGATACAAAGTCCAGGAGAGCGTGAGCATATTACAGAATACAGCACTGACAAGTACTGTCTTTTGATTCTTTACGCATTGAATTACCCTGTAAAACTTTTTTTTCTATCACCTGCCCCTCTCCCCCAACTCAAAAATCTACATTAAACTCCTTTTGATCAAGGTCACATTTATACGAGTGGATTAAGGTTTGGCATTCAATCAGGGTCAGCAGCATCCCCTGGGCTGCAATACGCCTAAATTTACTTTAACATATGATCCTAAGAGTGAGACTTTTGAACTGCAGTCCACCTCCCTTGCTTCCAAACAGCTGACATTTCTGAACTTCTCATATTTTTGCCACATCATTTGGCAATTTTTTTTTTTTCTAGGGGAGGACTCATTCCCTCACCCAGACATCTAAGGGTTTTTTTCTGATGGAGGGGAATATATGTAAGCAGGTACATTTTGAGTATTTAACCTCAGTATGTCTACCACTAGTAACAGCAAGACAGCAAGTTTTGAAGACTTTGCAGATCACCCCTTTCAGAATAATCCTGTAACAAAGTCAACAGTATACTTTTGCAAGCTGCCTATCCTGGATTGTCAACAAAGTAAACCTCAGACCATTAGCACTGAGCCTATCAGTATAAATCAGTAACTCTGAGCAAAAAGATTCACTCCTCTAGGTTACAACTGCAGTAGACTGTGAACCATTCCAGCACTGGATGAAACATTCAAATTCTGGTAGCACTGGTACTTCCATTACAGAAAATTGTTTTGTGACTTTCATCTCTATGACACAGAGAGTAGCAAATTTAATTTTAAAATATCTTCATTTCCTTTCCTAAATATTAAGTCAGGTTAGCCAGACTCACAACAGAGCCTCTAAAGTTGGGGTTCAGTTTGTAAACTACCATCTGTAAAAAGTTCACATTTGGTCTCTTTAGATTTCTTTTTTTCACCTCTAAGTACTACCAGAGAATAGTTTGCTAAATGGTCGCACACAACTGAAAATGTGTGTGACTTGATACAGATTATAAACATTAATTCATTCTTTTCCACTATAGTATTAGTGATCTCTCAAGTCCTAGTAATGCTAAAAACGCTGGGAGAATTTAAAAAGAACAAGATTAATCATTTGAATTTGTACCATGAGAAGCTAAGTGAAACCTCTTTTGTTTATTTATGAGGTTAAGGTCCAACCTGGTAACAGTTTACATATATTATCATATATCTTTTGCTTATATTTAGGAAAAAAAGACAAAATAAGATCTAATGAGAGACATGAAATCTAGAAAAATGGAGATTAAAAATAAATAAACATTGGCGACAACGATATTACCCTTTAGAACAATTTACTAATATTGCAGATTTGATATCACCTGATATTTTCATTAAAAACTAAACATTTTGCTCAAGCACAAGTTATAAGGTACAGAAAGTACCATATGCCAGTTTCATGGAAAATATATGCAAGACGATGGTAAGACTTTTCTGGCCCTCACATGCAACTCTAACTTGATTTGATCTTGGCAATCCTCTGATCACACAGTGAGATCCAAAATAGTGCTTTGGCATAAGCAGTATAATTCAGAAGGAATTTAAGGACCTGAGTTTGTGACAACAATCCAAAAAACCTGCTTAGGTGATCAAGAGGCTATAACTGCTTAAGTTTTCACAAGATAACTTGCTGTTACGCATACCACAGGCACTTACACCGTCACTGAGCATGCAGGTAGGTGCCTGCCCCCAGCGCTGATTCAGTAGGTAGGCTCAATGCAAGATTAACATGCAGTGATACCATTGAGTACAACACAACATATAGCAGTTGTTGTTACTTGCATTTAAAAAAAGGCAGCAAGAGAATGATGATAGTGTCCTTTTATGGAATATCCTCATGATGAGATTCCCTACCCAGCAAGTGGGAGTACTGGGTTTTACCCACTAAGCTATTCAATAGGTTGTAAAATTTGTACGTGTGAACTTTAAAACAAAAAGCTTCTAATAACTCTTAGTTATGCTTCTCTCTGAGGATTTTGAGTGACAAAACCAAGAAATTAAAACAGTAGGACAAAAAGATATTTATATCAGAATGAATTAGAGTGCTGCTTTTCCTGCTCCCTGACTTCATCACACTAGGCTCAAATAGTTCTCATACCAAAACAACGATAAGCAAAAGTGGCTGACACTGGGAGATGAGGAAAGCGCAGGAGATATGAGCATTGACTGATTAGGCAGCTGGCATCTGTCACTGCGCTCAGAATGCAGAAATGAAAAATGCACCTTCAGAGCATTCAAGCACCATGGTCTCCAGCACTGCGCACATTCCCCAGCACTGTCTACAGCCATGTTACACATCAATTGTAGCTCATGGCTAATGGTTAAAAAAGTTTGAGAGGGGAGAACACATGAAAAAACAAGATATTACATTGTAAAAGGGGAACCCCCTACATTTAATCTTTACTCTTGCTTTCCTCTCTACCCTTTTGATTGTTCCATCTCACGTGCAACAAGGCCTCCAAAGACAACCACTATTTATATCTGAGATTCAAAATTCTAGCTATAAGGCACTGTGACAGTTAGCTACAAGTGATGTAGTAGCATTACTTTTCAGTTTCATATACATATGTACATGTCCGTATATCAACATATGACACAAACACCAAATCTCAGAACCGGCAGCACAACATTTCTGATGTTTATAGATTCAATTCACTAACACAAATTTAGCAGTGAAAGGAAAGATCAAAGTCATTTCTTTCTCAAGCAATACAGTCACTTATGCTTGTCTGTGCTGGTTTTGGAAGGAAGCTATCATAATGTATAGTCTTAATGAAAACTTTCTGTGCCAAATCCCCGTTGTCTTTATTGATGAAAATCTGAAATTTCTATCTGTGTTGAATTTAACAATAACTCCTTGTGGTAATACTTTATATTTTGACTTGATGTCCATAAAAAGTCAGAAATTATATCTCTATACACTTATCCAAGTTGATATTGTCCTTGACAAGAGACAACAAAGAACAAATGACACATAGCTGAACATCTCAAAGAGAAAAATACAGATATTAGTAATTACAGGCATCCAACCCACTTTATTTTGCTAAAAATAGGATTAACTACATAAAGAAAAGAAAGAGAAAAGAAGAAGGGCTCTCATTAAGTACCAGTCTAGTTTCACTCTTTCTCCTCACTCATTTATCTTATAGCTCCATTCACTACTTACTGTCCACCATGCAAATATAGAGAAGTAGTGATTTCTTTCTAGGCTTTTCTCTAATGGTCTCAATAAGTAATCTTAGATCTGAATCTTAAAACACGGTCAGATAGTATTATGCATTTGCCCTTCTTTGGGTCAACATACTATACCTAAATGTGTCAAAATGGGCCAGCTAGATCTAACACTAAAAGGGCCCATTTCTCACACACAGAATAAAAAGCAAGGCTACACTGCTATGTCTGATACTGATTTCAGAACTTTTTCATCTATAGTTGTTGAAATAAATGACCCCACTAATGTAGTATGTAGGCACTCAAGTCACACAAGTGGTCAGCAAACACCCTACTGACACAGTGAGGTTCTATAGCAGTCTTGATGCCACCAGCCAGCTCCACAAGCCCTGGGCAATCAGCGATGGAGGCTCCTCCATCCTGGTAGAGCAGGAGACACCTCACACATCTCAGTCCCTTTGGGTCCCCAACCCTGGAGATCGCTATGCTGGTTTAAGTCCTCAAAAGTCCTCCCACACATGCTTAGAGGTTCTCACTCTTTTGCACAATGATAAACCCTTCCAGCATACAAACTTTCAGGAAAGTAACATTTGCACTCATACTTGCTTCTAGGAGTCTAGTACAAGGTTGCAAAGCCCATCATGGGAGTCAAATGCTTATTTCCTTCTGGCTAAGCCTAGACTGTGTCCTGTGACTCACTTTACTGGCCTTCTGATTAACCAACTGGGCAACTACCAGGGCACAAGATATTTTCTTCCAGGCCAGGTGCCTCTTTTTCCTTCTCACTGAAAGTTCATAGAATCATTAAGGTTGGAAAA
>NW_009231424.1:0-20908 GCF_000690835.1 Fulmarus glacialis
ATGATTCTATGATTCTATGAAATATTTAGGGGAAACTTGTAAATAGAAGACCTCACATATATTGGGATATCCTTTGAAATTCATTAGCTTTATTGCTGATTTGTTGAGCAAGGTCAGGAGCCTTCTCACTGTAAGGATGTAACCCAAGAAAATGAACAGCATTGGAGCACTCAGCCACTCTTCAGGTTGGGAGTGTGAAGGGATGAGCATGGCCAAAATATAAACCCGGCTTCAAGTGCACTTGGCATTTCCCCTTCACTGCTGCTCATCGTGAGCCACATCAAGGTGATTTAATCCGGGGGTGAAATTCGCAGATGAGGACTGGGCATGGGAGCAGCCCGTGAATTCCAGCACCAGCCAGCGGCACTGCTCGGAAGCAGAAGCAACCTCTGGATAACTCCCAGGTCCCATCTCAAAGGATGAGCATCTGGCCGTTAGTGTATTTAATTAGCTGTCACGTTAGCTGAGCTGCAGGAGATGTGGTTGGGAGGTGGGAAGCGGAGAGGAGCTCGGTGGAGGGGCAATATCTCTGCTGTGAGCTGCAAAGGGGATGCGCCCCGGTGTGTGTGAGGCCCCGGCACCCGCGTGTGCCCCCTGGTGGAGGGGCAATATCTCTGCCGTGAGCCGCAAAGGGGATGCGCCCCGGTGCGTGTGAGGCCCCGGCACCCGCGTGTGCCCCCGGACTGCTGCTGAGCACCGCTCTCGCACTGCCTTTTTGAATGCTGCTGGTGTTAACTGGACACAAATAGTCTAGTTTAAAAGCGACTAATCAAGCACTTGTGAGGTTTATGAAAATCACAAAGTGAAGAGCAAAAAGGGGATAGCTTGGTCATTTAAATTAATGTGGCCAGTCTCACTGTGCATTTGTGTTAACCGAGGTTGGCTTTTCTCTCTGAATATTTCTCATGAAGTGAGGCCTCCCCAGTTGCCCTGAGCTCTGCAAACAACACAGTCACCTGAGCACAGGGAAGCTCCTGCATTCCTCTTTTAAGACTGATGCACAGACATAGCAGAAACTGCTCCATGAAGGTTTCCCGTTTATCAGAGTGATGATAAAAACCTGGATGAGCCTCTGTGCAAGGCTGGTCTGGGATGCCATGCTGGAGGCTCTGGGCGTGCACCATTAGAGCACGTCGGCAGCCCTGTCTTTTGGGCAAGGGGCCCTAGGCAGGACCCGGGCACACGCCAGCTTCCCTCCCGGCTGGGTCCTGCGGGAGGAGAGCTACTTTCCCGGCCAGCTGGGAGCTGCAGCGCTTCCCAACCAGGCGGTTGGGTCTCCATGGGGTGACACCGGCATGCCCCAATGGGCCTTCTGTACATTTCCTGCAGCTCTGAGGATTGTTTTGGCAAATTTGGTTGACCCCTAGGCAGGACCCGGGCACACGCCAGCTTCCCTCCCGGCTGGGTCCTGCGGGAGGAGAGCTACTTTCCCGGCCAGCTGGGAGCTGCAGCGCTTCCCAACCAGGCGGTTGGGTCTCCATGGGGTGACACCGGCATGCCCCAATGGGCCTTCTGTACATTTCCTGCAGCTCTGAGGATTGTTTTGGCAAATTTGGTTGACAACTTCTTCCCTGAGCAGACATTAGGTGGAGATCTGCAAGGTCTACCAAGGTGATCACAAGCGGATAGAGCCGGGCTGCAAGCTGGGACTGCAGCCAGGGCAGCCTGCCTGGCTCTTGCCCTCCCTGGTCCCCAGCCGCAGTCCCCCTTGCCATACCAGCAAGCTCTACCCGACAGAGCGACTCTGCCGAGAAGAGATGTATGGAATTTGTAAGAATTTAGAAAAAGTGGTGAAGGCAACGTCTCTAGCCTTAGCACTGAGTCCTGCTGGGTTAGTGCTCACCTGTCCAATGGGCAAACCCCCTGCATCCTCCCCCCTGAGGGAGGACCGCGTGCCTCAGCATGGCCACGGCCACGGATTCAGGGAAATGGCCTATTTTTGGGTTTGATGTGAAAAGGACCAGCTGGGAGCTCTGCCTCGCCGGTTGCAGTACGAGCAGCCGCGGGCAATTACCTCCTCCGATTTCACTCGTAAACTGAACAACCTTGTCATCACCTTCCTGCTCTCATTTTCCTCTGCTAGTGGCTACACCCTCTTCTAATTTCCATCCCATCCCCATGTTAGACCTCTCAATTCTTGCAAAGGTGGTGTTGGCATGTTTTCTGCCTGCTCCCCGCCTACTCCGGCAGGCCGGCGAGCTGCCACCTCTTTGCTCGGCATTTCCGAGCACCCGTCGAGCAGCAAATGCTGGGGAGCTAGGAGAGGAGCACCCAAGTGTAGTACGGGATCGCACCATAAGAGGGAGATGATTCCCTGTGGATTCTCTGGGGGACCCGTAGCCCTGTCCTGAGCAGTGGGTGCCAGTGGAAAAGGTGGGCCGTGGTGGGCGCAGAGGTCTGGCAGAGAAAAGAATGGGACATCTCAGGATCCCTCATCTCAGGAGCATGATGTCCTTCCCAGGAGGTTGTCAGTGGGTCTAGGAAAGGCTGCTACACTCGAAGGAGAATTTCAGGTATTCCAGTGTGTTCCAATACACAAAGGGCTGCAATCACTTCCAATCAAACTATTTTAAATAGTAAAGCCAGTTTCTGATAGCCCCACAGAAAAAAAATCAATTTTGTCACAAAACCAGCCTTCCTCCTCCAAGGGAAGGAACATTTTTCCCAAGGTCTGAAGTACGTACTTATGCCTTTTGAGCCACATTTCTTGAACGTCAACAAAAGAAGAGAAAAAAAAGATCAACCAAAAAATATGTACCAGTGCGGGTATCTTGCATTATCACCCCCCACTGTTTTGAACAACGGCACCATGCTGCTCGGTGTTCATTTCTGGAAGAGATTTGAATTCAGGGACAAGGTGTGAGACATTTTGAAAAGTCTTCATTAAAGTGCTGAGCTATTTCCCACCTCCTCCTCCTCTTCCCATCACACCTCTTTTTTTCTCTCTCCAAGCCTTGTCGCAGGAGGTTAAGGAGCAGAATTACATCAACTGCCTTTTTTTTCCAGTCTACATCAATCTCCTGAGCTGCAGACATTGTTTTTGCCAAGACTCTTTGAAGCTGGAAAGGGCCTGAACTTGGCCATATTCAGAAGTTTCTGCGACAGACTGAAGTGTCCAACACGGGGCAGCCACCCCTCCTCCCCCTGCGCCCCAGTGCTTGCAGCAAATATTTACAGCCACAAAAAAGCTTGCTCGAGCTTGCTGTTGCTTGCTTGGCTCAGCGTGGTCTGCATGGCCTCCAAAGCCATGAGGGACAGGGCAGAGGGCAGGAGAGCAGCCTGCTATGAGAGGCTACAGCGGAAACCCCTCAGCATCTCTGCTGGGCAAGGGTTTGGGGCTGCCAGGCCTTCGGGGGGTGGGAGAAGAGCAATGGGGAACCAAGAGATGCTAGAGAAAGTCAACGGGCAGGTATCAGGTACCAAACAAGTAAGTCTCCTGCTGGGGTGAAGCCTGTGGGCTGGTCTCCAGCAAGAGGGATGGGAGAGGGGAAGCACTCGAGGCTGGGACTAGGAGAAGAGGGTGGAGCAGGTCTCTGGTAGGTTTGGTCTCCCCCACGTTCTTGTCCCAAGGAAGCTTGTGTCAGTAGATCGCAGCATGCAGCAGGTCCTGGGCAGTGAGAGATGAGGCAGAGATAGTGTTGTAGCCCTCCAGTTCAACACCGAGCGCTGGCGGGAGAGGGAGGGATCCCTTCTCCTAGCTCTCAGAGGGCGTCACATCGAAGCACGAAGCAGAGATCACTGCACCATAGCTGGTAGCATGTTTGCTTGGGGTAATGAAGACAAACAGATTTCTTCCAGGGGCTTCACATGACCGTGCAGCTCCTACATGATGTAATGGAAGCGGCAGCAGGCCGGAGACACCAGGACATCACCCACAGCACTTCACAATTCATCTGTTACACCTTGAAAAAGAACAATGAAGGAAAATAGCAAACGAGGCCAACCGGGGCAGCAGGAGAGATGGAGATAACCAGAAGTGACAGTGTGGCCTCAGCTTTCTCTTTCAAAAAAAGTCTAATCTCTCCTGAGAGAGCCATCAGCTACAAGTATTCCCCGAGCTCTTTGGCTGTCACAAGTGGTGACCTCTTGGAAATGGTAAGTAGTTCAGTATTCGCTGACTTGTCAGTCAAGGGAGACTTTTGCGCCAGTCCTCCAGTGCTGCTCCATCTCCCTTGCTTCTGTGAGAGCAGGAACTGAGCAGCTCCAGGAAGGGTCCAGGAACAACCACTTTCCAGGCAGAACATCAGATGGGATGTCTGGAACGCAGGACAGTGACTGGCATTTTCCCCTGGCTCTTTCTCAAGGCAGGACGAGGGAACAGGAACTGTAACTATATTTTGCCAAAGAAAGGGGATTCAAGGCAAGATCCTTCAAAGGCTCTCAAAGAGAAGCAGCTTACCAGGACACTCCCATGTCCTTTGCAGAACATGCTATTAATCTGTTCAGTTAATCAGATTGCTCTCCAAATGGTTGCCATCTCCCTGCAGGAGTCTCACTAGGTCACTAGAAGTTTCTGCTTCATGGTGCTGGGAACAAATAAGGAAAGGAAACGCCTGGACTTGCCTTCCCTTTATGGCCAGGAAGCCAGTTGTGAGCACTTGTTCTCTAGAGCTAAAAGCCGGCGTCACCAAGGCAGCTCCATTTCTAGTATCTCGCTAGGGAAAGTGGCTGAGTGAGCAGCCTACCGGAAAGTTTCTCAAAAGGCAGGATCACCCTGTTCCTCTAGTAAGCACCTGCCTAGGTCAGAATTCCTTTATGTTAGACACTTTACAAAAGCACAATTGCTTTTCCAAAGAGCTGGTGGTTCCTCTAGGCAAGATAAAGCGATGGAAGAAAAAAGCCCCACATCACAAACAGCATTTCCAGACTTCCTCGGAGGTACTCCAGTACTACTGTAGCCAGTGCGCTGGCTTCCCTTGGTTCCGCCGGGGAGCTCTTGGGGCAGACCGCAAGTCCTGCCCCTCCCAGGTTACCTCAGGAACCAGTGATGAAGTGGTCTCAAGCGGTTTGAGTGAATTTCCTTCCTTTCTGGAAGGAAAAACTAACAACTGTCCCCTCATCAGGCAGTAGAGACTTCATCCAGAAGAAGGACAGAGGACATCAGGATTTATTAGTCCCATGGCTCATACAATTCCTTGATTTAGGTGACTAGAAAAATCTTGGCACTCCATGACCTGGCTGGATCAGGTTACAAATCTCTAGATCACAATGACTTCACATTTGTTTTCCATTTCCACGGCCAGCTGAGAAAATCGACGTTTTTTAAAATTCAGCAAAACAAATTAATTATGACGCCACTTCTGCTTTCTTCTTGGTATTTCTTTTCGCATTTCTTTCCAGGGTCCCTTCTGAAAAAAAAGAAGAAGAAACAAAACCGAAACAGACTGAACTTCATCATGTTAAGTGCTGTGAGAATATCAAATAGAGTTACTCCCCGCGCTAAGGTGCTTGCAGTCAGCATACATGAGCAGGGACAACACGCGGGTGTGTGGAAGGGGCTCCCTGAAGAGCCAGGAGGATGGGGGCTGCGGCTAGGGCTGTCTGGGAGAAATGTATCGTTTGCCAAGGCACACAGCCAAGATGGAATGACTGGTCCAAACCCCGGAGAGGACTGTCCCAGAGCAGCAAGCTTCTGTGAGAGGTGGCAGAGCCTGCTTAAGTCAGGCAGTGCTTTGTCTTTTTGCACAAAGTTGAATCATTTTGATGGAGGAAATGAGGGCGACTGGCTCTTTAGTGCAGGCAGGCAGAGCACTCATGTAGAGCCCCAGCACCATCTCCCTCTCGCAAAGAGCGAGAAGGAGGACCACACAATAAAAAAATCTAAAATTCAACATCCATTGCCTTTTGACATTGATATTCTTATTAGCTGTAGATTAATTTCCAGCGATGCTTTGAGCCCAAAGAAATTAATTTTCTTTTGATGAAAATATTTTCATTTTAACTTCCAGGGGAATATCCATTGAAACTATCTCTTTTCCACCAAAAAATAGGGGTTTGTCAAATTTCTACCCAGAAATAAAAGGGAATGAGAAGTCAATACTTTCTCATCAAGCTGCAGTGTTCAGATCAAATTCTCCTTCCCAGCTGTGCCCTTGGCCCAGTTAAGGAATGATGGGAGCTGCTCAATAGTCTGTCCGCTGGACTGGGGCTCTGGTGACCCTGGACGTCATCTCATCTCCGTGAGGAAACAGGCAGCCCTGCACTTGCTTGAGACCCACAGGGTGCACAGAGACTCAAATCCATCCTCACCTTATCTGCCACTGTCAACGTGGTCCAGGTTCTCCTTTATTCTCATGGTCAGACTTCATTCATCAGACTTCAGGGCTGTTGCTCAGGAAGAACAAAGTGTACCTCCTCCTGGGAGTGAAACAGCTGCTTTGTCAAGCTTTGAAAATTGACAATTGTTTGATTCCCCTAAAATACCGAGAAGGATGCTGAGAGGAGTATTTAGACTGTTCTCAGCATCCGTGGAAAGCTCCATGGGGCTGATCAGGAGAATCACTTCAAAAGCTCACTCATGATCCAAACCAAAACAGCAGTGTAGACACATCCTTTACAACTGCCAAGCATCCAACTTAGCTAAGCTAAATGTCTACTTTAAGACAAGTAAAATTGTCCTCGAGCCAGAGACTGCCTTGACTACAAGGCTGAGCAGCATCTTGCTCACAGATGGATCCTTGCAGGGGAACAGCCAGATGCCCCGCTCCTAGACCATCCTGCCCACAGCAGCACACTCCGTGTCCCTGCATACACCTGGGCCCAGCTGTGCTTTCAACTCATCCTTTTGGGCACCCACAGCTTTCACACAGAACACACCAAAGAAGTCTGACTGTGTGTCTGCAGGGATGCAAGATCAGAACCAAATATGATCTTCAAACCCTCCGAAGACACAACCACTGGAGTCCTTCCAGATGAGCTGAGCTCTCTGGGATGGTCTTCCTTGCCTCCATTCTCCTCATTTCCCATGGGAGAGGACGTTCTTCTAAATGAAGCTGTTTGAGCCTTTCACAGCCCCAAACTGTGGCTGTGATTTGGACAATAACTAGGTCCATGTCTCCTGTGGATGGTGTTGGCTTCTTTTGATGTTGTCTCTTTGGACAGAGTCATAAAGATACAAATTGCTCTATGTCCTCAGAGAAACATCAAGAGATGCTGTTCACTACCTGTGATGGCCACGTAGCCCAGTAAGTAGGGTAGCACCATGTTGAGGACCAGGTCACAGGCTTTTGAGTAACTGAACAACGGCCATGTCTGGAGGAGCCATAATCTGCCTGGAGCTCATGTTCCCTTGTTTAGCTGTAACAGCAGCTGTCTAACAACCAAGTGATCATCGCCATCGTTGTCGGAGATTTAGCTTCGCTTTCTGCAAATGGGTGTAACGTCTAGTGTTGTCCGACGTGTGATATACCACCATCGCTAACATACAGGAACACCAAGTTGTTACTCTGTGCCACGTGAACTCCCTACGACCCTAGGTGATGCTGTTTTGCCGTACAGCTATTTTACTCTACGTATGTGTCTCCATAGAAAATGCAATGCAGAACTGGTCCCTAAAAGAGAGTTCAGGTCAGTGATAGAAAAGTTTTTATTTAAATGTACTTGTAGACAAAGAAGAAGGCTCTCTGGAGTCCATTAATTAACTGCATTATGTCATTTATAAGACTGCAGTAGATAAGTACTGTCCAAGTTTTCTCAGTGTTACCGCCTCAAGGCATGGTAGTTTTGCTTTGGTTAAGAAAAAGCTGTCTTTCTAGGGTTGCTGTCTGTTAATAAGGCTTCTGCTACTGCACAAAATTGGGTTATCTAATTATTCATGCCTTTTGTTTGAAAGTTTATGTAACTAGCAAGTCAGAGTTTCTTTTCAGAGTGTTTGAACGGTATGTCTTCAAGAGGTCAAGGGAGGAAACTTGAGATAATAGAGCAAAAAACAAATCAGAATCAGCTGCTTTCAAGTGCATCCAGGGGTTACAGTAGCTTGAGCATGATTTGGGAACTGAGGAATTTCTCAGTAGCCTGAAACTGATGCAGTAAAAGAGGCAAAGATACAGAGGGGAGCTTATGAATAGAAACAATAGGTGCTGCTGATAATATCTTTGCAGAATTAGGACTTTATTCTTCCTGGTGCTCAAAGCTGTCTTTTGCTGGAGAAGCTATGCTGTGTATTTATTCACTTAAGGTTACAGCCTTGCTGATGGACTGGGATTTCTGGTACCGCTCTAGGTGCGTCAAGGAGTATAACATACCATACAGCCCATGTAGCTTCTTTCTTTATCTAACATAGGGGTAAACACGTGAGTGCTTTTAAATTGTGGATGCAGTGTTCAGCCTAAGAGCTGGGAGGGAATTTCACAGCCATTAGCCAGCCTACGGAAACTAAAGCAGTAAAACTTACCCAAGCACTCAAAGCCTGTAATTCTCCGAGCGGCATGTTATCCAGGGGAATTTATACACGTTTACCAGGGAGGTGTCAGTCGGGAAATTTATTATGTCTTTTAAAACCAGCCTTTTCAAAACACGATTATTCCTCTCTATCAACTGTGCAGAGAACCGGGGCGCAGTCAGACGGTGCTGCAGGAGCTCATCGTCGCTGCAACAACATTCTGCTCCCTTTCTGCCTCCTCTCCACTGTCCCGTCCTCCCCGAGGATGGTTGTCTCCATCCTTCTCTTCCGCAGGCTCCAGCGCTCCCCTGTGCCCTCCAGGGCCCGTTAACCCCACCGGGTCAGCAGAAAAACATTCCCTGCTTGCTTCGCCTGTGAAGACTGACTTTAAAGCCTGGAAAACAGGAGGAACCGAGGCCTGGGTGTCTGACCCATTTCATACCATCATTTTCAGCCAAAGTGACCTAGAGATTTCACCCTGTTAGCCAAAGCTGACCTATGTTTATTTAACTGGGTTAATTCTCCTCCCTCATGATGCTTTCTAGCCACAGCCCATTGATATTATTTGGGCTGCTTCATGCTATCAGAGGAAAACAAGACCTTCATAAGCTCTGCTGTGCTGATTGTGACGTTTACTGGAGGGAGAAGGACAGAAATAAGGCAATATTTAAATGGGCATCTGAGCTGCAAGCATGCAGCAAACCATATGAGCTTCACAATTTTTTCCTGTGATCAATTACAGGAAAAGTATATAACAGCAACATATTACCTTATCTTGTCCAGAGACCAGAGGAAAGATCGTCTGTAGATATTTAAGGTGGTTCTCATTTCCAGTCTGACTCCTAAATAGTTTCCTCATCATTTGCTTTTTTACCTCTGACTCCAGTCCTAAGGTCTATAAACCAGCTCCATGCTGGGAAGAGGTCTGTGCTTCTGGACAGCAGAGGATGACACCCTGACGGCGGGATGGGGCCTTCAGCCCTTTCTTCTGACAGCAGAGATACGTCCCAGGTAAAAGAGTCTAAGCAAACAGACACATTGTGTTGCGGGGCTGAGATTAAAACTGTATTTATGCTTTCCTGGCAATTCAGTTTGCAATCTTCTAACAGAAACCTGACCTTATCTCTTGGTGGGTGAATGGGGCTTTGTCTTACCAGCAGCGTCTGTGTTTACTCTTGAGGTGGGCTCAGAGGAGCCTGGCAACGCGAGGGTGAGGTGCTAATCTGCAGGTATCACAAACACTTAACAAAGAGAGGAGAGAAGTGAGGGAGCCCTCACCCTGAGATGTGACCGGGACCTTAAGGACTCACAAAATATCTGGAAAAGGCTATTCTTAGCGCTCGTATCTCTTAATGTCGAGTTCTGGTGGAAACCTGTCCTCAGCAAGCAGAAACAACACTTTTCCCAGCCTCTTTTCTCCTCTAGGGACTAGTAGCTGAAATGTCTCCCACGGTTAACAGCAAACCTGAAGTATCGCTCCATCTAATCACGTCACGCCACGTTCTCAGTCATGCTCCCACAAGTCGGCAGCCCTGTGAAGCAAGGTCTTCCGAAAACCCTCCCACGTGCAGCCCAGTCTCAGAAATGTGCATGGTGCCGTTCTGGGAGTCAGCCTGTGTTCCACCGAGAGCTTGTGTCTCATCCTACGGCTGCAATCTGCATTGCACATGGGAGATGGAAGTCACGGCATGCTGGTCACTAGAAGGAGACTGCATGTGGCCAGTCACACGAAGATGAAAGTAACGACAGTAATTATTTTGCAACTGGTGTTTAATGTATTGTTCATACAGGTTCCATGATGTCTTCTGCGGTTCCTGGCTGCTATGGAGCTCTTTGTTAACTGAGGAAAGCTGGGCGATAGCTAGAATATAAGGGCTGCCAAAACAGACCTTGCTGCCCAAAGATGCCTCATACCTACACGGCTTCATGTGCCACAAATCCCTGAAAATTACAGACACCATTCCCTGAAGAAACCAAGGTAAAAGTTCTATTTTAGGATATGGTAGAAGTACAATAAAGCATATTGTATTTATGAAATGACTTTAAGATGTAAATATTAATAATAAAAAGGGAAAAAATCACAGAGTACACTTCTTCCTTCTGTTACATTGCAGTGAGATAGGGCCTGGGTAACACTTCTGCTAGATTTACTCCTGACCAATCACACAAAAAGTACTGACAGAGGCTACAGATTTCTTTAAGAAGCAATCGGAAAGCAAAGCAAGCATTTTCTGTTAGTAGATTTTTTAAGCACTCTCACAAAGCACAGTCTTGTAGCAGTTTTTCTGTTTTGTGCAGTTGAACTTCTCATCTTGGCAGAACAAGACGGCAATGCATTTTGAAAAAAAAAATTAGCCAAAGAATTGCTCTGAAAATATGACTTTTTCTCAACCAGTCTTA
Source organism: Fulmarus glacialis (assembly GCF_000690835.1). Classification (NCBI taxonomy): domain Eukaryota; kingdom Metazoa; phylum Chordata; class Aves; order Procellariiformes; family Procellariidae; genus Fulmarus; species Fulmarus glacialis. Next base: position 10,781 of record NW_009231424.1, read on the forward strand.
CTTGTTTTTTTATTTAAAACTATATATGATGATCTATCCACCAAAGCATTTGGAGAATTTTGTAATATTGACTAACTATGAACTACTTTCTAATTATATCACCTCTATATTTAACATCATTAGGGTCACATTAGCTTTACAAAACCTTACCAAAATTGTTCTTGAAAAATAAATCCAAAGTCACAAATGGCATAGCAACTTGACTGCCTTGTCTCTTGTCATTCCACTTAAAGAGATTATCAGATCACAAGCCTTTATTGACCTGGTGTTTAATTAAATATAGCTAATGATTGGTATGAAAAAGGTAGATCATGCATACTCCTATTTCTGTTTTACCAACTGAAGCAGAGTCTACCATGGTGGCCTCCCAGGAGCCCTGTTCCATTTGATATATATTACCAGAGTTAGAAAAACTTTTTATCTGCTGAACAGAGGCCACGTTTAAGAGTACAACCCATTAGCTACCAGTTTGGGTCAGTTCTCCATGAAGTAGATGAGTGATCTAGCCTGCATGGCTCCCTCTTTCTCGTCATACTAAGGTGGGAAGAAAGACATGCGATATAAGGCAGCGGAGTTTGGGCTATAGTTTATAAACCCAGAAGGTAAAAATCATATTTTAGAGTAAACCAGAGACTCTTCAGAAAGGAAGCAGTGTATTTCCACAGCACAAGAAAATTTTGAGGCACTGAATATTATTTCTCTAGAGGAAAGGTGTATCCCGGTTGGGGAAAAGAAACAAGCATACTGGAACACAGAAGAGGAAAAGCTTAACCGTTTAAATATAACACTCCAGAGGACACATGGGGTGCTGATACAATCCAGAAGTACAGGAATAATTTGGGAGCCACGTACAACGACACAGATCCTGAGCAACTGCATGTGGTCTGTGAATAATAGCTCTGCAGCAGAGCTGAGAGCTCCCCTTCCTCAGGAGGCCCTTGGTGACACTACATAATGTTTCTGGAAGGAGTCATTGATGGGAAAACTCAACAAGACCAATCTCACAAATCAAAATAAATTTAAAAAACCAAACAAACCCCTGGGATTTCACAAATCTGAATCCTATGTGGATTTGACCAGTATCGTAATTAGAAGCAGACCTCAGCCTTTAGCCTAAAGAAACAGCAAATCCGTCTGCTTTGAATCTTGCCTGTGTGATTCTGCGCAGTGATTCTCTGTGCACCCCCCCATCCCTCCTTAGAGCTAAGAGATGATGCATATCTTGCCTGGGAAAGCAGTAAAGTGCAAATTCGTTAGCAGAGAAACGGCCCATTTTTGGGCGAGGGCACACTTTCCCAGTCCATTCAGGGCTGACACAGATTATACACTCTTAGCTGAGCCTCAGGCTGCTTTGGGTAAAGCCCATCCATTTAATCCAAGCCATCTTCAGACAGTTGTATCAGGAAAACGATCAGAGATCTGGAACAGAAAAGTGCGTTTTGAAACAATAAATTGCAGGTCTCTGTTTTGCTTCCTAAAGCTATTTATATCGTTACTTGAAAGATGGCATACAACAGGTTTGAGTCATTGCTGAACAGCTGAATTATCAAATTACTAATCTAAGGGCTAATTGCACTGAGGGTTTATTATGTCAAATTGTATTAGACATGTGGGGTTTATTTGTTGCCTGATACAAACAGGAATGATTTTTCCTGGCACTACCCACTCATACCTTGTACTTACCGCCACTAGGGACTTAAAAAAATAGCTGCAGTAATAAAATTTCAAATATTCTTACTGTAATCTGCCGCTTGAAGGGCTAATGCTGCTAAACACAGAAGGCTTTGTAAAGCATTGTGTGTAATGAAGGATGAGCTACAAGAACAGAAGTGAAGGAACAATACCATTATCACAAATTGCAAACTTCTTCCGAGTGACATTTGGCAGTAAATTACAGGCTGTCTGTGACTCCTTTCTGCAGCTGTGAGATGTTTACTATCAGAACATGCAACCTTAAATTAGAGGGCAGAGAGAAAGTTGGGAAACGCAAGGAAAATGCATGCACATCGTAAGGGCATATACACTGTGCATAGGGGATTAATCCCCTGTCCTCAACGACTGTCCTTTCCTCACTCAAATTCCTCTTTAAATCGCTTCTTCTGCAAATCTTAGGTGCTAATCGGTCAATGAAAAGTTTTAAAAAACGTATTCATAATTACATTTTTTTCAAAAGCAACCTAAAAATCTATGCAGCAGCCAGACTGGGCATCCTCTTCCCCAGGAGGTACCATATCTCTCAGAGAGTTATTCTTCCATTTCATTCACCAATATTCTCTCCAGTTTGTCTGTAGCCTGTGTTTTTTTTCCCTTGCTGGACTTTCAGAAGCACTGAATTCCCACTGGAGCTCCTGATATTGAGTGAGACTTGCAGGTAGCAGCTTTGGAAATTCAGTGGGTTATCTCGATGATTATAGGAGGAGATGCTGGCATTTTGTCTCCTAAATTCATCCATGTCAGCAGAGATCTGGAAATTTCTGAGAAAATGTTGGAAGTGCTGAAATAATCAGGGGAAAAGCAACTCCGAGTAGTCAGTAATAGAGGGAGGAGTATCCCAAGGAGTGTGGGTAGTTTCGGCAAGGCTGTACTTCCATCTAGATGCTCAAATCCCTTTGAAGTTCCAGGTCAGTGGCCTCATTTCTTGGTGATGCTGCACCTGCTTTAAATTGCTTTCCTCCGGCAAAACGACTATAAAACTAGCATACTTAAGAGCTGACTCTGCCTCTGTGGGCAAGAAACCGCTATAATGGATCCTACATGTCCAATATCAGCTGGGGCTTTCTTCTGCTCTGTGAGGCTTGGCTGAAGACTGTCTTAATGGAGTGCTGCTGCCCCTTCACCACAGCGCAGAAACAAAGATGCTGGGGATTATCTCACATTTTTCGGGACCTCGTTCTGTCATACTCAGAAAAGCAGGGAGAGCACATTAAAACACACAGCATAGAGCTGCTAGGAGTCAGTGGGAAATATCTGCATGCACTGCAGAGTCATGTGAAAGAGTAATGTTTCTTACAGGAATAAGAAATCCTTTATACTGGGGTGGTTATATAGGGCCTCAGTGAAGCTGCTACTCCAGCTGAGTGGCTGTAATGGATGCTCTGCGACTGCGGAGCGTCTTTTTCCCACTCTTACTCACGTTGCTCTGGGAGAACGGTGAGAATGTTAGTGCCTTCAGGTGTCTGGTGTGCGTGGCTGTTAACAGAGAGAGAAATCTGCAATCGTCTCAGTCCCCAAAGCATCGGGGATTCATTGAATGTGTTAAGCTCAAAATCTTGTTATGGACAAAAAGGAAACACGCTTCATATGTGGAGCTAAGAATTTGCTGTTAGCATAACTGAAATCTAAATGATCTAATCGAAAAATTCTTATTAATCCAAATCTAATTATTACAGAAAAAGACAGAAAAAAAGCAAAGAATACTTCTATAGAAAAAGTTTCAATAATAATAATAATGCAGCTAAATGTGTTATACCCAGTCCTAGTATCTGGTCCTTTTTCCAGCGGTTTGCGGCCCCTTCCACTGCCCTTCCAGATGCTCAGATTGATGGCTTCAGATTAGGGGGGCGTCATCAACACCCCTGAGTCCCTTGCCAGGTTTCTTCCTCCTCACTGTAGGAGCCAGTTGGGGTGATTTCTATAAGTTTGCTAATTTGGTTCACACCTTGATTTGCCACTCTCCATTTCAACAAAATTTACATATATGGTACCTTTTACTTATATTAGATTCTTGTTCTTTGCTCTCTTTGCTACCCCTGAAACATGCTTTGTCCAGCTCCCAAGTCTTCATTTCTTTAATTGACCATTGGTGAGTTGTTTACAGCCCTGGGCTCTGCCATGTCAGCCTCTGCCCTTTTTCCTTATCATCCCATGCCTGTGTCCTGACGTTCAAGGCCCCTGCTATCATGCCCAGCCTGTCTTCTACACCACCTCGTTGTGTTAGGCATGAAGGTTTCGTTCTGCATGGAAGAGCTATTTCTTGCTACCGTCAATGTAAACATGGTTATAGCATGCAAAAATAAGCACAAGGAAAACAAATCAAGCATAGCCACCTGGTCATCAGAAAAAAATGCAGATACAGCTAACCAGGCTTAAAACAAAGCTCTAGGCAGCTTAAGAGTTCAGACAAAAAAAGCCTGATGAACCTCAGTCCTGAGACCCTGCAAACTCAGCACTGCACACAGCAGCCCATTACGAACAGCGGCAGTGCTGTATTGACAGGGCTACAGGGCTATGGGCGCTGGTACTTGCAACGTTTAAGCCTCTCAGGAAAGCTTAGCGCTTGTGTCTCGTTCTTCATCCTCAGCTTCATCGTGCTTTGTGACAAACAGGCAAGCTCTTAACTCTTCAGCACGTGGATGCTCACTTTCTGCCACGATCTGCTGCCCCCAGCCTTACTGGAAAGGCAATTTTTCCCCTGGTAATAGCAGGCTCACTTCCTTGGCTCTGCCCCTTTTCACCCAGCTGGGCTCCATGCTGCTGGCTCACCCGTGTCTCCTCGCTGATGTCAGCCTCTGCTCCCTGTGGTGGCCCCGGATTCCCAAAACATGTGCTGTGATGACTGCAGATGTTTTCATGTGAACTGCATCCACGGCCATCCCAAACCCAGGCTCCTTTGAGAGGCGAGCAAAGAAAAGAGCTCGTATCCCATGTGGAGTTGAAAGACCCCCCCTACTCCTTGCAGATATACGGGATGGGGTGGGGGGTACAACGTCAGAGTAGAAAGGCCCTTGCAGATTTTGGCTATGAAAAGCCAGAGAAGAAAATAAAAATGAGTGTTGAGCTGCTTTGACATCATCACTGTCACGCTGTGTTGACCTCTCCCCAGCAAAAGCTGACCATCAGGACCAGTCAGGTGCACAAACAGCTGTACCCCACATAGATATATATAATAACAGCCAGCTAACAAGAACATATTAATAAGGAAGAATCTCGTGGTTAGACACTGCAGAACCCTGGAAATCTTTCTATGACAAAAATGTGTTAGCAATATACAAAGAAATCCAAAGAGGAAGAAATAAGAAGTAGACTGATCATTTGAGTGCTGAAGGTGTAGAAAAGACAAGGAAAAAAAGCAGGTCTTTTGCTAACAGAAAAAGTAGTTAAGGACACAAATGAGAAAAGGTTATTATCTTCTCATCCACTGATTTGCATTTCTGAAGCAGCTAGCTCAAAAATTTCTCAGTGCTTTGATGTAGGAGTGAGGACAGCACCACTGGAGATCTGGAAGTGGAAATACAAGTGCCCAGGAGGTCTAGACACCAGCAGAATAGGTAATAAAGAAGTAAAAGTCTCTAGCAGAGTCTCAGAGAGCGCAGGTCAGACTAGCTCTTCTGCAATGTGTACAGAAATGGCAGCGAAGGAGGTTAGAAAAATTCTGATCCAAATACAGTATTTAAAAATTCATGGGATCGTCAGCACTGGCTGAGAACAGACGTTACGCAGGTGAAAAAAGGCTTCTGGGAAACTCCGGGAACTTGTGTTAGAGTTTAGGGTATGATCTTCTATTCAAGTTATTTGCAGAAACCTGTCTCATTAAACCCCAACACTCAGAGGGGCTGGCTGAAACACAAATATCTCCTCTTCTCAGCTGGTCATGTAATTCTTGGTGGCAGAATAGGCTAAGCTTCACAAGCGTTGTGTTGGCAAAGCAGAAATTGCCAAATGCTGTGGGATCGCTCCAGGTTTCAGGAGTTGGCAGTGAGCCGTGCTGTGCCCAAGAGCTGGACTTTCTGTTTAATACTTCAAGCTGGGAAAGTTGGAAATATTTTCGGGCACAGCTGAGTAAGTGCACCTTGTGCTTCTGCCCACAGCGACCTGTGGCACAGCCGGGTCATGTCCGTGGGGTGGAAAGGGAAGGTCTATTCAGCCTTTTCTGAAGGATGCTGGCAGCGAGAGGGTTCTTGGGCGGCCAGGAGGGAGGCACTTGCCTGAAGACAAAAATAAGTATTGAAAGGGAAGGCAATTATGAAGCTAAACTGGTAGGAGTGATCTGGGCCTGTGTTGTGCTGTCTTGGAAAACTTTCAAAGCCTTTTTAAGCTATTGGCATGAAGCTTTCTGCTGGCTATAAAAATGCCTTCTGAGAATCATCTCCCATTTGTACTTTTACAATTCGTGCGTTTAATAGGAATAGTGTACCCGTTGAAAGTGCAGGCTTGCTTGACAGCCTGAGAGAATGGAGTTCAGACCAAGCAACGTCAGTAGGTGCCTCGGCATTATTCCTGCCCCGCGTGTGTCAGCCCTGCCTCGAAAAGAAGTGTCTCAGGGTGAAAAAGCAGGTCTGTTCGTAAGGCTGTTCCCATCCTTTGCCTTGCTGCTGACCAGGTATGAAATGAATCTGGGTTGTCATACGGGCTCTGATCCTGATATCTGTTCAGAAGGAGCTGCCCATGACCAATAAGCTAATTCCACACTGACACAGATGACTATCGTTCTTGGCTGGGCTGAAGCCAGCAGCCCTGACACGAGGCGGGAGGCATTCTCACTGGGAAGGCACTTGTGTATGGTACACTTTACACAAGTTTCTGCTCCACTGAAGCGGATGGGAGTTCAGCGTGTAAATGAGAGCTCCTCTGAATAAAGATGGATTTCAGTGCATAGTCCAGCACTTCTGAAAACGGAGATTCTAGCTTTGGAAGACTACAGGCTTCATCCTTTATTTCTTTCTTGATTCTTTGCACCACTTTGGATTTGGAAAGTTATCTTCATGAGTCACTGCTAGAACTATCTACATCTTGGAGCTGAGGAACCGAGTCATGCTCCGGCAGCCTCCAGGCTGGCACCGCAGCATGAGCACAGGGCTTCCCCGCCCTGCAGCAGTCCCAGGGTGCCGACCTGACTCCTGAGACAGCTGAAAATACATCAGAGTAGGCCTGAGGCCGCTCTGCTCAACTTCAGTGATCTTTTTAGGTAGCTGGCCTCCTTCTGTACTCAACGGAGAAAGAGTAGGACAGTAAGTCAGACCCCTGCTCTGGCTCAGTTACAGGAGATGCTGCAGTGTCTCCATTCACAATAGCAGGACTCTAATCAGACACGCTGAGTTGTCTAAAATCGCGGTGTGAGCATCCCTTCTGTGCTCCCAGACGTGCTCTTGTGCCAAGCCCAGCTTGAATAATCCAGACCTCTGTATTCCGTTAGCAGTCCTTTAAGCTTTTCGATCTTCTCTTTTGAATGTAATGTATTTTTTATACTGCAAACATGAGTGTATAATTCAACACATATGTTTTGGGAGTGGGGAGTCTATGAGAATGCCAAGCAAATCAATAAAGGTTTAGCACATCATTATTCATTGTTGCAATGCCATGAGGCATTTATGTATGCCCTTTAGTAGGGAGGAAGGAAAAAAAAAGAGGAAATCTGTTATATATGTGTAGTAAAATCTGATTCAAGAGGAAGAGTTTGCATCTCAATTGCATGAAGTCTATTAAAATTTTGGTCTTCTTTAGACTAATAGGATTATGCCATTCCCAAACTGACTGTTTCCAAGCAACGATGCAGATCCTAGTATGTGTTTGCTTATCTCTTTAATTTGCTGCTAAAGCAGAGACGCTTCCAAAGATAGCTGCGAAACTGATGATATCAGGTGTTATACATAATTTCAAGACATTGTTTCGAAAAGATGGTCCACTTATCCTCTCTTTGGAAGCCGATTTAAAGAGTGCATCAGGGCTTACGTAAGGCTACCGGCAAGTGATTTTTACTATTTTTTTTTTAATAAAGGAAATGACCTGCGCTGCCACCAGCACGGCATGCTCCAATATGTCATTTTCATTTGGACACAAACACTTTACTATGGTTAGGGGAATTGCTCTCTCTGAGAACAAATCCTAAGTGCTAGCTATGAATAGTGGTGCAGGTCTTCCGAAACTGCTGTTCAGTGAGGCTTTTCAAACATCCTCAAGCGTGTCTGTCTAAAAGGCCAAATCTTCCCTGCTTTACTAATTGAAAGCTGCCTTCATAAAGGAACGCATAGCTATATAGCCCTGTATACTAAATAATAAATAGCTAGTTGCAAATGACATTGCTATTTTATAATCAGAACTGTCCAAATTGTGTTGAGATTTTGAAAGGTGCATTAAGACGAGATTAGGGTATTTTCTCTCTTTCCTGCCTTCTTTTGGATTTGATGACATCGTGGGATAAATATGATTTAGGAGTCAATGTTTACTATTTCAGCATTCAAAAAAACTGCCTAAAGAGCTCTGTTGCTAAATGTCATTAATGCATTTTCTTTAGAGTAAGAAAATTGTGCATTTATACATAATTTAGTACGAAGAAGGGGCTTTATAGAGTTCTCTGATGGCTACACAAAGAATATAGTGCAGCTCTGTGTACATCTGAATTTCCATAGAAGGCAATTGATCACCTCAGAAGAGAAATATGCCCGCTATTTAGTGGTGTAAAGCAACAAAACACAAAGCTTAGGACTGGAAGTGAAAAATACTGTTACTGGTAGAAATTTTAGAAGGAATTTATCGTGGCAGAATGTAATTACCCAACTGGATGGAGTCCTGTGATTTATGTTTGTGCCCGTGTAAAACGCTTTGAGATGATTAATAACCGGCTCGATCCTTTACACTCATAACAACACTTCTGGCACAATAGCACTGTAATGATCTGTCACTCTGGCTATTGTGTTATTGGATATATAAGATCCCCTGCATTAGGCAAGTGTGGAGTCTTGAGGCTAGCGAGCAGGCAGTGCAGCTCCCTTACTATTCGCACTGCAGTATTACCAGAGATCTAATAGGGGCTCAGAGCCCTGGTGGGCTAGACGCTGATCAGTACTTGAAATGAAAGATGGCTTTCCCTTTCAGAGTTCACAATTTAATTATGTGATGGGAATCAATAGATAGAGCAGAGAGGGAGGGCTGCATCATAGGAGTTGTTGCACTTCATATAATAAACACCAGCCAGAGTCAATCATCTGACTGCATCTCTTACAAGACCACTATTTGATGGAAAATGAAATTATCATGTGTACAAGTTGAAGACAGATAATTTCTTCTCATTTGTATTTCAGCAGCAGCCAAAGATCTACTGAGATTGTAGTGTTCAGAATTTGACTGCCCAATAAGTTGCAGTCAAGGTAAGTAAAATACAAGAGAGATATCCCTGAAAACATCAAGTGGGATGTGATGGTATCCACCTTAGTTTGGCTCCCTGGCTTTTTGAAGGAAGTGGGGCAGTGAAGAAAAGGCAGCGAGGCTTGAACATTTTCTGTTCCTTGGCTGGTTTAACAGGGGTGCTCAATGACCAGACAGGAAAACAAAGTGAGTGAGATGCTGCACACAAGTGAGGATAGGGTGGAGGAGAGGGAGGCAGAGACTGATGTAAGGAGAGAGAGGCTGAGATGAAGACTTTGGAGGGTTTGTGAGAAGCCTATGAGCAGAGATGGAGAGTGTCGCAAGGGCAATTAGCAGTGCAATGACACCCAGCGTCTAATAGTCTTTGGAGACTGTTTCTTGCACTTGTTTAAGCCAACCTGGCTGCCTTGGCCCTGAGGCTGGCACTTCCCATGCCAAACAACAGCACTTAACATTTACAAGCAAAATTACATGGTTTCTGAAAGCAGCGATATCATGTTGAGGATTTCCACCAGGCCAGTGAAAGAAACTAGTATTTGTCAGAAAAAGGGACAATATGGTAGAAGAAGCAGGAAAAATTTTGCTGTAAAATCTATATGTTTTTTTATAACATCCCCAGGGTCAAATTTGAGCTTTCTGGCATTGGAAAGAGAAACCAGTGATATTGAAAGAGTCACCTGGATTTACACCAGTGTCACTGCGAAGAGTTTGACTGATGGTCTCCCCCTCAAGAACACTGTAGTTTTGAGTAACTGTGTGGTTAGAATGGTCCAGAATCACTTTTAGTTTGCGCATGACTTTGGCCGATGCTTCCTTTCTTGGCTGGGCACACACTGCTCTATTTCTCTTCCTTGTTTTTGTGCTTCGCTTGCGTTGAGGTCTCCTCCCTCCTCCTCCTCCTTTGCAAAACTGCCAGGCTCCAAGATATGCAGCATTAAAAAAAAAAAGAAAGCAAAACAACAGGAAGAAAACTCACGACCAATTTCGCATTGCCCTTTTCAAAGGGCATGACAAGTTATGGAAAACAAAGCGGCGCCCTGGCCACAA
>NW_009231425.1:0-9503 GCF_000690835.1 Fulmarus glacialis
TTTTCCAACCTAAACGGTTCTATGATTCTTCACCTCTCTCTGCTTTAGTTCTCTGAAGTGCACAGTAAAGAGCCATAAACAATGCCAAGATTTCAATAAGCAGCTATTAGGGCCAGAAGGATTGCCCCAACCAACACCTACCCCTGGCAGGGGAGAAAATCACCTACCTACCATTTCATGGGGACCATGACGATTTCATTTTGGACCATGAAATAATCCAGAAGTTCAAATATTTACAGTATTTCACAGTTTCATACCAATGTTTATTTCAAACTAACATTACTGTATTTCAACACAAACACTCATTTTTTAGTATTTGTCACATTGCAATTTAATCTACATAATGACAGTTATGCCACTTAAAACCAGATTGAATGGGTTTTTTTCCCTTCACATCTCCCTTGTGACTTAAGATAGAAGTCAGCTTACAAATACATGTCTCCACTTTAGCCATAACCCTGGTCAAGGAAAGCAGAAAGAAAAGCTAGGAAGGATATGAGCGAAAAAATTACAAGAAACTGAAATACAAAGAATTACACTAGAAGAAAATAATAAAAATGTTTGAACAATGATGACATCTGCCAGTTCGTGACTTCAGTGACAAAACTGTTGATCTAGATCAGTGACAAAACTGTTGATCTAGATCAGTGACATCCTCATTATTCCCTGTTCTATTTGCTTTTGCAGTGGTTGTACAGCTGCTTTTACTAGGGAAGTAGTTGTAGTCAAGTTTCTCTCTCAGGTTAAACAGTGTCCCACAACCATAGAACCAACATGTTACTCAATAATGTAATCTGGACAAATATCCTGAACATCTTTAAAACATGGACTTTCCGGTCCCCCATTAAAATTCTACTTCTCAGTTAATGCTTGCTATAATCTGCTCCTCAGCTCCAAAAAACCAAAAATGAGTTTGGAATGAATGACCTTAAGCAGCTTGCTTACATAGTCGAAGTGAAATACAAATGCCCTCAAAAGTACTCGAAATACTAAACTGTATTGGCTTTATCACTTACCAATTCAACCTAATGCTTCTAAACATGAATTGCATGCCAGCAGCTGTTTGGACTCTCAGACTTTTCAAGGTTTACAGCTGAAGTGACACATCAATACAGGAAGCATCAGGAATGTTATTTTTTTTGACAAGAGATTCCTGATTTTTCTGGTTTTGTTATAAGCCGGTTTGCTTTTCCCACAAGATATCACAGCATAAGATGGTTATTTGCACTTCAAGACAAGCAAAAATTTAGGACATTTTTACTAGTCAGTAGCTTATGTCCCAAGCAACTAGAAAAAATGCAACAGACTGACATAATGTGAGAATAGAGAAATGTCAGAGGCAGTCAAAAAAATAAAGCAGCAGTGATATCAGATATAGGACATCCTTAATGCATTCTAGAAAATCCAATTGTAACAAATCTGATCTTGTTTATATTATTACTTTTTCATGCATATCCCAAATGCTACAATATTTACAGACTGCCAACTGTTATTAAGGTACAAAGAACCAAAATTTACTAGTGGTATATGAAATTCTTATTATTTGAACTGCTCTTAGAATTACAATATAATTATAATTTTCTTTGGTGGTTTATTTTTCTGTATTCTGATACAGGTGTAAATACTGCTTGAGACAATATTTAGCCTGTTTATAATTTCATTAACATATTAAAGCACTGCATCTGAGTGAGAGTCCAAAACAGTTTTGATATCCTCATTAAGGAACCTTTAGCATTACTGATCTACAGAAATACATAAATCCATCAGTAAGAATTAGTAAGGACAAGGCTACCACTTTCAAAGGCCTGTCACTTTTGAAGGCCTTGGTTAAAATAGAATAAGAATAGGAGTAGAATATTTTCAGTTGGAAGGGAGCTACAATGATCATCTAGTCCAACAGCCTGACCACTTCAGGGCTGGCCAAAAGTAAAAGCATGTTATTAAGGGCATTGTCCAAATGCCTCAAACACTGACAGGCTTGGTTAGTGGTCATTCACTAAAATCTCTGAGATAGACACATGTAATTTCTCCTGAATGATCCTGACACTATAAAAGAGCATAGCAATGACACCATTCTGCTACCCTTGGGGTTCAATGTTCTCACAGAACAGTTCGTTTATCTAACAGCATATGCAACTTGCTTGTTAATCATTAAGACTACTTTACATCCTGTGGGATTGTATTGGTCTATAAGCATCAGTTAGCTAGCTCACTCTGCCTTAAAAGCCTGTTGAAGATCGTATTACGCACAGACAGTTTTAATATCATGCTGCGACTTCTATTTGTGATACCCAGCATACAGAACCAAGCATTTTCCTGCCTTCACTGCAGTACAAGTTGCATGCAAGAAAACAGAATCCATATAGCTATTCTTCAAGGAACTCTTCCTTGAACTTCTAAATCCAATGTCAAATCATGATGCCCTCTTGGTATTCTAAATAAGCAGAAGAACAAACAGTTTCTATTCCTTACAGCTGTTGAAAGGAAAACACAGCTGGCTGGAAAAGGAGAACATGCCTTAGCACCAATGATAGGACTGTACAAAAAAAGGCAAGAATTATAACGCATCAACAGTGTAATGAGGTATTATCACTTTGCTAGCTACGAGCAAGAAACCGTATATGATACAGACTTTTACAACCTCAGAAGGCAATCTGAAATTTCAGGCAGGTTAAACCGCTCCCCCAAAACTCCAGTACAGTTGATCATTCTTAAACTAATCCAATTAATTCTTCTAAAGCTATATTTCAAGTAAACATCAAGAACACATACAAAAAAAATCTCTACTAATTGGGGAACACAAGTCCAAGGAAGCTATCAACTTGAATAATGTCCCAAATGCTTCATCAACAAATCCTGAGAATGAGACAAATCGTGGACTAATTATCATCAACCTAGCTCTAGCAGAATCTACTCTGGTCAATAATACCAATACCGCACCTTGAATACTGTGTTCAGTTTTGGGCCCCTCACGACAGGAAGGACATTGAGGTGCTGGAGCGTGTCCAGAGAAGGGCAGCAAAGCTGGTGAAGGGCCTGGAGCACAAGTCTTATGAGGAGCAGCTGAGGGAACTGGGGCTGTTTAGCCTGGAGAAGAGGAGGCTGAGGGGAGACCTCATCGTGCTCTACAACTACCTGAAAGGAGGTTGTAGCGAGGTGGGGGTTGGTCTCTTCTGCCAAGTAACTAGCGATAGGACGAGAGGAAATGGCCTCAAGTTGCGCCAGGGGAGGTTTAGATTGGACATCAGGAAAAATTTCTTTACTGAAAGAGTGGTCAGGCCTTGGAACAGGCTGCCCAGGGAAGTGGTGGAGTCACCATCCCTGGAAGTATTTAAAAGACGTGTAGGTGAGGCGCTTAGGGACATGGTTTAGTGGGCATGGTGGTGTTGGGTTAACGGTTGGACTTGATGATCTTAAGAGGTCTTTTCCAACCTTAATGATTCTATGATTCTATGGTAATCTTGAAAGCTTACAGGAGTTGCAGTATGATGTATAGGTATATATGCATGTAATGTACACATGAAAAACAGACAAACTGAACCTTTTTTTCATTGCATTTTCATATCCAACTCTAAACACATTTTCCAGTAATTTACAACATCAAATCAGTTTCATGTTTCAGTATATTTTCTTGAATGATATCAAGTACAATCACATTAATTTTTATTTTAAGTCTCGGTGACTTAAAATGAAGTATCTGCAATGCAACCAAACAGCTCACCCTTACAAGATCAGAGTCGTCCCTTTTGTCAGTTTTCTTCCCTGGTAAGGGCGAAGCCAGTGTGAATTCTTCATTTTCACTGTGGTCCATTTCAGTACTGTCAAGCCTAGAATGAATAAACATTTATTTTCTTCATTATTATAATACAGTGGGCAATTGTTTTAAAAAAATACATATTAAGAACAACAATCTTCAGAAGAAGTCTATTCCTAAACCATGAACAATCTGGCAGAAAGAAACTTTCAACTCACTACACTAGCCACCACATATCACAAGACAGATCGCCTAAGTCTCAGGACAAAGGTGTCAATCTTATATAAGCCAAGTTAGATTTTCTTTTTTCACTGGGAAAGATAAGCAGCTTTTTGAAACAGAAGAGCCTTACTAACTTACAAGAGATCAGTGCGTTTGTATATGTTTGCATACACTTTCATATATCAATCAGAGATCCCCATAGACAGACCAGCCAGAGGACGCACACTTTCCTATAGTGAGGTTTAGGCAATGAAACAGTAGATTTAAATTTCAGAGACCAGTTCATCCCTCAGCTTTCTGTTGTTATTTAGGGCAGCAATTTAATTTTTATTTCTGTTTCTACATATGTAAATGTGGACAATAATACCTCCTGCATATGTAAAACACTGAGACCCACAGATAAAGGTAATATATAAAAGCCAATACGCAAAAATCATTTTGTTTCATCTGCCCTGGGGTAGGTAGAAGCAACATTTTTAAATAACAGGGCATGTTTTTTAATGAAAAGAAATGTGTTATGTGCTGAAATGAAAAGTGGTATTCAAATAGACAAATTCTTAACTCCCTGGCCTGGGCACTGAATAGACTGAGGAAGACATTCTCACTCCTACAAGTATAAAATCTGTAATAACTATGATGTAATCGGAAGCTCAGTTTTTATACATCGTCTTAACAGATGCAAGCTTGCCTGTATATATTCAGTCAGACTGAATTGGAAATACCATGCATACTGAATCATTACCATCACTTCAGAGGACTTTTCTTCTTCTTTGGTATCTCCTCTCAAAACACTAATCAGTTTAACTTAGGTGAACTGGGGAGATCATGAAGATGACAGAACATGTTAGGCTGTGAGTGCAGCATTTTTTGAAATGAACTGGATGTAAACCAGTATTGGTCTCAGATTCATTCCACTGGATATAGAGAGGAATCTGGATTCCAACCTGTCTTTAGCCAATAATGTATTTTGGCATGTGAACTTGCATGACTTGTAAGAAATAAGCCTTTCTGTGGAGTTTCCATGGAGTTGAGAAGTATTTCTTGTAAAACACTGCACTACATTTAAAAATATTGTAAGTGCAGGACAAATTTATAGAGGAGGAAGTCACGCGAGATCACCACAAGTCGCCTACCAGTCCTCACTATCTGTGACATGTTGTTAACATTACAGCAGGCCACAAGGTTCCTAGGAACTGCAGATGTATGTATACACACATATACACACACGTGTATATATACACGTGTGTATATACATATATAAATGGGGGAGATATATATATATGTATGTATAAAATAAAATAAACATATGAGGCTTTCCTTCCCTCCTACAGCCAACTCTGGATATGATTTGATTCTGGTTTTGGTTTGTTTTTTTTTTTAAAGCAAATTTATTTCTGGGGTTAGAAAGCCAAATTCATGGTTTCAGTTATACCAATATGGTACTATAACTTACTTCAAAATAAGATAATAGAATTCTGTTTCTTACTTAGAAAACATTACAGAAATATTCAAGGTTTCCATTACAAATACTTGAAATATCAAAGCTCCTTTGTTGTCTACCAACCTCCCTTTGATCCTTCCTGGAGAGCTTGGATTTGAACTGCTGCTGGCATTGCTTACAGTTTCCATTCGTGAAGATTTGGATTGAGACTGCTTGCCTGCTGACGAAAGAGGCTTATTAACTGCTCCAAGAACATTGGCTGCTTTGGGCTGAAACCAAAAATATATTTCCTTTATTTTAAGCTACACGTTTAGATATTGTTAACATGTACTATGCTTAAAATATTCACAGATTTCACTTTCTGCAATCAATATCTTAATTTTAACACAAAGCTATGAACATTTTCACATGAAAATTAGAACAGACACCAGAAGGAAGCTGACAAAGCGGTAAGCAAATAGCTAGCTGCCTATGGTATTCTTCTCTCTACCCTTATACTCAGTCCTCTTCTCTTTGGCAGTATTGGGCGCTCACCTGACCTTGCAGTAAGCCACTTCAGGACTTTTTGTGCAGTTTGCTTTCTGCTGATCTAGCTGCCTGAACCAGCTCACCATTTGGATCAGATAAGCATCTGTGCTGGCAAAACAGAAACAGCAGTAGGATAGCCCTTTCAGCAAAGAAGCCAAAGGCTTAGCTGTAATGGCAAACCATGCTATGAATGAATGAATGAATGAATGGAAGCCTCAAAAAAATCAAGTATTATGGAGAAGATTCTGATGCTTCATGCACAGATTTAAATACTTAGGCTTTCAATAGGTGCCAAAATTCCTAAACACTGGTGAGCTTCAGGTTATTGTTTTAAGTGGGTTATCTTTCAACATGCCAAATACTTCCAGCTCATACTATTGAGAGTTGAAAGAGTTCAGTTACTCCTAAAGAGAACACACCTTTATGCCAAACACCCATGTACAAAAACGCTGAATTAAAGACCATTCCCCACATTTCTCATTATATAGGATGATCCATCTTCTATTGCAATATTAGATTCTAGCTATGTCTAAAGTTAGTGACAGCTAAAAAAAAGTTCAACATGCACATCATAGCAGCTTTGAGTGTTCCTTTTTCAGAGACATGCACCATGGATGTGCTGGTTATACTTTTTATAGCCAGAGGGAATTTTACACTTAAACCAAAGATTCACTCTGCACTGAGTACAAGAAAAACAGCATATCCTTTCCAAAAATAAACCTTGGATAACAAAATCCAGTTTAAGAATTTACATCTATTAGTTTAGAACTTAAGGTTAATCAATAAGCGAATACAGAAAGAGCTCAAAAGCAGAGCAATGTTCAAATTCACACTGGACTGGATTTCGTACTAAGGAGGGACTAACACTAACAGGGCCTGCACTAACAGTTCCTCCCTTACCACAGAACCTACACTCAAAGCCTTCCTGCCTTCAGATACTGTTCCTTGCTTATAGCCACCCCACCAACATCCACTCAAACTAGTCTTCCATTCCCAAAAATAAGACTCCCTAGACCACTCTCATTCCACGTTGCTCTCATGATGGTGAGCCAACTGAAAATTTTTGGTGGTCAAATACACCTCTGCTGTTTGTTACAAAATTTCAGAACAACAAAAAAGGAGCTAGAGTACCTGGCACTAGAAATTTAAAATAATATAAAAGCTACCTTAGGATTCAAAATAATTTCAAATTGGGGTATATGGGAGATACGGAACTCTACTGGAGACAGTCCAGCAAAGGGCCACTAATGAAGATGGGACTGGAGCATTTCTCACATGAGGAAAGTCTGAGAGAGCAGGGGCTTTGGACTAGATGACCTCCAGAGTCCCTTCCAACTTCAAACAGTCTGTGATTGTGTGATTTTTCATGATAGCATAAACCATGTTTCTTGTTTAATATTGTCACAATACACTTCAATATATTAAGTTTGGGACAAACTAGCAAGAATGTTTTATATAAAAAACTGGGTGAGAGAACTTAATATTGACTACTGATCAGAAATTGGAAGACACACAACTTCCTTTTAAAAACTTCTGCATCTTCAGTAAGAAGTGAATCTCGACTCCATGGAGTTCAAATACTCAAATGCGCACTACAGTGATGATATATTCCAATCAATAAATGTTGGCTTTCAACTTCTAATCAAAAAGATGCTCCTGTATGTATGCATTTTTTCCTAACTGGCATTCCTCCTCTACTAGTAAGTTACCAGCTCGCAGCTAATGCTTCATTAGCAAAGTTAAGGGTAATGAAGATGATGTGCTTTTATTTCTTTTGCAAGGTAGCAAATGAGTGTTCTCCTGTAATCTGTAACAGGATACATTAATCCAGGTGAAAACCACAATTTCTCTTTTCCTTCACTAGATTTTAATTTTATTCTAAAGAGTACCTGGGTTTAGCTTTAGTGGAGAAAGAACATTGCCATTCAATACAATGCGTACTTAGAAATAACGAATTAATATAACCATAGAACAGTCAGTTATCTTCTAAGATACTGTAAAATGGTATTCTGCTTTGCCAAAGATTAATTTACGTGATTTTTAAAATAATTTATATTAGAGTTTTCCATAGCTGTCACTTCATATGCAATACTGTAGTCTTCAGCAGAAAAAAAAGGTTAATCATTTTACAAACTTGTCAAATATTATGTAGGTTTTTTTTGGGACTCTCTCTTTTTAAAAAGACAACAGGCTTTGCCTACTATTACCACAAACCCAGCATAGACAGTAACATTTTTCCCTTCTACCAGTCTCTTTCTCTCTACCTGTTTACTAACCTATGGCATATAACCCCTTTGGGCAGAAACAATGTATCTTCTTAAACTTGAAGTATTTCATTAACTACATGTTAGTTTTCTCTAAAAAAAAAAAAAACCCCCCCGAAAAACAAAACCCCAAAAACCCAAACAAACAAAAAAACACCACAGAAAAAACCAAACCAAAACCACAAACACAGCACCAGAAGCAAAACCACAAACACCACCAGCCCCAATACATACCTTCCCAGGAGTGAAAAAAGACTTCATTTCCGGAGGAAGATAATTTTTGGTGTTACTGAAATTCTGTAAAGAAGGAGGGAGGTGGGGGGAATCACAGCAATAATCAATGAACAAGATATATACATTTTGGAGGTAGTACTGAAAGATTTTCTTCACATCATTTATGCTTTTGAAATTTTAAACCTGAACAACAGTATCTTGAGAGGGGCAGGAGGGGAGGGGGAGAAATCAGTGTGTGTACACTTATATAAATATTTATGAAAACATATACATACATACATTTTCAACTACATTATAATAGGGAGAAGTCTGAAGTTACAAGTAGTAATAAAAAAACCCCCTGAATCACAACTAACAAAGATTTAAACAGAATTATCTCAAGAGGAATTAAATGCCAAGGTATACCTTGTCAGGTTGAGTAAAATATCTGGCTGGAAGTACAGGGTCTTTAGGGGATTCCAAACTGTATGTTGTACTCTTTGACATAATGATATTCATTGCTACATCACAGACTGTGTATAGTTTCTGTAAATAATAAAATTTAAAAAACCCAAACAAATAACACTTTAGAAGTTCATTGCAAATCTTGACAAAACACAGTATCTTTTAAGCACAGAACTACAAGAACTCAGTTTAAAAGCAATCATCTTAAACATTTAACATTAGCTTGCATCTTAAACAGTGTATCGCAGGGTATTAAAATCTAGGAGCAAAAACACTGTAGGTCCAGCAGTTAAAGAAAGCTAGCTTTCCTCATCTTTCTACACTTAAGAATAGCGTATGCCATGGTTTCAAAGACAAAGCTAAAAAAAAAAAACCCAAACACAAAACCAAACCAAAACAAAAAACCCCTCATCTCTGTATGACATATCTGTACATTATATAACACAAAAAACTCAAAAACAAGATCAGGGTTTGATACATTCACTACACAATACACTCTGGAGACATCTAATGCATGTATTTTTCTTCCTATACTAAGCTTACTCTTGCACTTTTAAAATGAAATATTACAAAGCACTTTAATGGATTATTTCAATGGTAAAAATTATGTATTTAT
>NW_009231426.1:0-272 GCF_000690835.1 Fulmarus glacialis
TGATGTGGTTTCAGCGCCCAACAGTCCAACACAAGCATCTTTCCTGTCCTGAATGACTGTGACAATATCTGGAGCACAAGTCGAGGACTGAATGAACTGAATGGACATTTGAATGGACATTTGAGTGGGCATGGCCATCGCCTGTTTTTTTACTGATCTACTCATCCACCCATCTCAACAGCAATGTCCTAACATGGAGACCAGGATATGGTGGGGAATGGTGTTGAAAGCCCTTGAGAAGTCCAGGTAAATGAAACCCACCACTCCTCCCC
>NW_009231427.1:0-501 GCF_000690835.1 Fulmarus glacialis
CTCTGTATCCCCGAATCCAAAACCCTGAATCCAAAACCCCAAATCCAGGATCTCGATTATCCCCTGGTGCTTTCTGCTCCAAGTAGGGCCATTCTCCCTGGCTGCAGTGTAGAGCACATTCTTTATATCTTGTCCTACCCGAACTGGTCCTTGACCTTACTTTGGTTTATGGCAAAACTGGCCTTCAAAAGGATTTGGACTATTCTCTTCCCTTTCTCAAAAACTTCTTCTGCTGTGTTGCCCCATGCAATGATGTCATCAATGTCTCACCCTGTTCCAGTACGGTGTGGATCAGTCCATGGCAAATGGTAGGGCTGTGTTTCCACCCCTGGGGCAGTTAGTTGCAGGTGTACTGGACGCCCTTCCAAGTGAAAGCAACCTGTGGCCTGCACTCTGCCGCCAAAGGGATTGAGAAGAATGCATTAGCGATATCAATTGTGCCGTATCAGTTGCCTGCCTTTGACTCCAGTTCTTATTGAAGTTCTAGCGCGTCTGGCACAG
>NW_009231427.1:961-1275 GCF_000690835.1 Fulmarus glacialis
CCTGTGGATGTGATGTGCCAGACCATCGAATCCACACAGTCCAGTAAACTTGGTTGTCCCTTTCCTCCTCCTGGTTGGAGGCACAGCCCCTCTAGTCCTGGTCATAGTATTCATTACTCACTTCTTGTTAATGCGAATCAAAAGTCCTTTTATTAATATCAGAAGTAAGATAAGCCCTTCTACTCTGTCTGGGGAACTGCTCACTGGAAACTGGAGCAGCAATTTTCCTTGGAGAACCCCCTTTTGTGATTGTTTTTCCTTGCAACTCACGTACCTGTGCCTCTAGGATGAAGGTAGGTTTTCCATCCCACTGC
>NW_009231427.1:1543-1802 GCF_000690835.1 Fulmarus glacialis
GGGGTTGCTGGCCCTCCCGGGAGAGTTTCTCCACAGCCAAGACAAGGGAGGAGGAGACAGTTTCTTCAAAATCCCGGACTCTGCCAACCTCATCATCCACCATTGGTGCTTCTTCCTCTTTCCAGGACAGTACTGCCAACGAATTGGCATGCGACGCTGGTGCACTCCATATCAACTTCCACCACATGGGTCACGTGCACTGGACTTCATCTGGATCTCTGGGTACTTGCTCGTTGTCCAGATCACTATAAACCACCTC
>NW_009231428.1:0-19032 GCF_000690835.1 Fulmarus glacialis
CTTAATGATTCTATGATTCTATATCTACACACATTAATCCTTTCTTTGTGCTGGTACATTGGCCAGGGAACACAGAAGCTGAAGAAAGCCAAGACGACAAAGCTATGCCAGGTAGTTCAATGCACCTACTTGGATGACATACTCTATAATAAACAGCGCCTTCCTGAAATACAATGGTCTCACTGTTTTGGATACCAAAAGTACATTACAAAAAAAAGGTCAAAAAGCATCAAATATAGTATGCAGTACAACTTATCAAGTCACTGTGTAAGCAGAACAACAGAAGAAAAGAAAAAAAATGGGGGGCTGTGGATAACAGAAGACAGCAAAACAAGATGCCTAAGGAAAGTAGAACAAACAGTTCCATAAGAAAATACTTCAAAGGAAGAATGTTCATTTGGTTTTAGTCCCTAACTCCCCAGTATCTACTGTCACTTCAGTCGTTCTGAGAATATTATCTATACTTCCTACAGTTATAAAAACAGACGAGCCATCAAGTAACCAAATAAAACCTAAATACTAATTTTTTTCTTTAAAAGTATTATGCCGTCGAAGATTCTCTCTCATGTGATCAAGTTCCATAGAAAGAAAGAATGTCTTAAAAGAAAAAAATGTCTGTAAAAGAATATCCTAAGAAAAGGAGGACTTAAAACTTAAATCTAATCATAAAGACCCCCCTGGGGTCATAAACAAAGATTCTTATAAATGCCTCCAGTGAGAAAAGTCAGCGTTTCTTTTTGTTATGTCAAACAATGTTCCATTTTAGATTGCAGTATTTTTTTTTTTTTCTTATAACTAGTGTTATAGCGTAGGCAACTGTTAAACAAGTAAATCGGAGTAGATATTTATTATTTTCTATACAAAAGACATACCCAACCCAATTCAGTCTCCACATTTTTTGGTATTTCAGAGTCAAAGAAATACTGGAAATTAAAATTAAGATGACCTTCAGTACCCTCAACTACCCTGCATCGGCTCAGATTTTATGAAAGGACATTTGAAAATTACTTAGTGATCATTCTTAAGCAAGTTAATTGAAAACAAGTATTTTCAACTACAGATTTACCTTAAACATACATTCACCTTCATTAAATATTTCAGACAGGGATCACATAATCCAACTAGATGAAAAGAAGTGTGGTATTTTGAGGGGAGGTAATGATTGTAGGATGGGGTAAAATCATCATTGACATTTTAACTAAAAAGAGAAAAGTGTGTGGACTAAATAGGACATTTCCTATAAGCATCTGCAGTGGCTGCTCTGTCACTTTTTTGCCTGGTCTTGGTAAATTATGCCAGCTCTCAGAAGACAGAAAAGCTGTAATTCATCGTCTCCAATAACGTAATCTACATTTATCACTATTTTAATTATGTTGAACCTGAATTTCCTAGTTTCATTGCAAGAAAATACCTTATTCATTTTTCCAAATATACAGCATCTTATCTGTCTCAAAGGTTGCAGTTCAAAATTAAATCCTTCTCCCATTGCCAACCAGATCACACTTATAACAATCACCTGTATTTGTTTTCTTCATTAAAATATTATTTTAATTAAGATTTCATTTTCTAAGCAAAATTCCCACTGATCCGAATGACTAAAAAGAGTGAGCTGTGATGAAGTTGCACTGAAAAGATTAAAATCATATCTAAAGTAGCTATTTACTTTAAAGTAGAAATTTGTATCACTTCTTTTTCTAATACTCAATTTCTGCCCTTTCTTCACGAAGTAAAGTTTCATGATCATTTTAAAAATTATAACAATCCATGCTTTGGCCATATGGTAGAAAAAAAACCCCAATAACCCAATAAAAAACCCCATATGCATGAAGACGCTCATTAACAAAAATGAAACAGAACCCCCCCCCAAAATTTAAGATTAGCAATAATTATGCAATCAGTGCAAGAATTAAGCTTGACTCAGAATTTCAGTTAAATTCAGAGTGAAGTAAAGTCATTCTGCCCAAATTTAACATTACTTTTCTGCCAATAGAATAATAGTTGCTTTATTCAAAAAACACGGGTCACCTTTTGAACTTCTGTAATCATTTTATGTTAATAGATAGTAAATATGGGGTATTTTCTGGATTAGCCAGTGCGTATTATGCCATAACAGTTGCTTCCTCCAACAACATTTCAGTATATAAAATCTCATGGTAAAAAGATAAGACGTCATGTGACTAGAGGCTAGAGACTACCCATAAAACAGGCAGACAAAAATCAAAGCTTCTACACACTACACTCCTGAAGCATCTCACCTCTTATCAGAGAGGGCCATTTTAATTTAGTCTTCATCATCATTTATTACCAGACCTCAAATACTGTAAGGAGTGGTTTGTGATGTACTATTTACTCCACCAAAATTCTTATCACTTGTAACACAGAAAAAATGGTCTTCAGAAATAGAAAGCTGGTGCGTTTATCTATCTACTATCCCAAACGAACTCAGGCATGTGGGCAGTCATGTGTTTTACACAAATCATTAGAGATACAGGAATGTTTTGAATAGCCATCAATGGTTACATCATTAACTATAATTTACTGCAATGACTTATGATTTTCATTTCACAGAAGTGCATTAAGAGTGTGTTCTACACATACATTAACACTCCCCATCATAAAATAAAGCCATTTAACTTTTCACAGAGTGACTTTTATGATGCTGTTACAGAAGAAACTAATTGTAGTTAAAGCATTTATTTTTTAAAAGGTCATGCTTTTTTACTGTAGTTTATAATATTTAAATGGCAGCATATGAGTGTAAATGTGCATGTATGTGAATGCGGGGAACATGTGTGTTCAATACTGAGCCTGTCCAACAAGTTCTGCAGAAAACAGAATAAAAAGTTATTTGCATATTAAGCTATAATGAGGTAAAAGAGAAATCTAAATTGTAAATGAGTTTTGGAGACAAATCAATGTTAATGAACAACAATTACTTCAGTCACCGTGTGAATTAAAACAACATCATCAATAAAGCTTAGGTATTCTGCTGGTGAGCATGTCTTCAGTCCCTGGCAGATCATGCAAGACCTAGTTTAGGAGAAGCAGCAAGCACAAAGGAAGTAAGTTTAAAATTATTTTGTTTTGAAGCTCCACTTCAAACAAAAACTTCAGGAAAGCCTACACAACTCAGAAAATCCCATCCAGTTTTAATGACTGCCCTGAATGCCTGATAAAATTTCAGATTTTCACTAGATAATGACAAGAGAGCTTATAAACCTAAAAGATGACTCAGAACAGTCTCTTTTGTTCCCTTTCTTGCATGTAAAACACTGAAAAATCAAAATGTTTCCTTAAGAAAAAAAGGGCTTTTGTTTGAGCTAAAAATAAGTCTAAACATCCTGTTCTTTACCTGAATGCTCAAAACCAGCTGTAGGAAGTAACCACGTAGGGAGAAACTACAGAGGGCACTGTTGTATCAGTTATCAAGAGTTACAATGGTGACAGGGCCCAAGAACAGACGACTGTCAGGAAAATAAATAACTAACTAAAGAAAGAATCCGGAGTTAGGAGAGCATGCAAATGCACTAAACCTAAAACAATAATAAGGCAAAAAGACTGAAGCTGTATTTCTGAAGGAAAATGGACTGAAAAAAGTTCACATAACAGACTGTCAAGCTGATAGGAATACCGCAGTGCACACATTTGGCATTTTCCTTTGTAGTACTTTCCATGGAAAAGGTAACTAATCATAGCACCGCCTTATCCTTTGCAAACAGCAACCTATTACTGGAATTCCACTCATAATCAATATGAAAATGAGTGATGACTGTTATACAATTCTTCCACAGGCAGAATTTATCAACAGAAAGAATAGCTCCATACTGTACAGTCCTTTTACAGTGTAAAAGGCCAGTTCTGTTTTATTCCTTTTCATAATGACAGTTACAAATCAATCATTTCTGTTTTGAAAATGGTAACGTTGGTGCAGTATAAACCAAATGAAATCCCAGCCTCTCCAGAAGAATTACCTTTAAATATACTGATCAGAAACAGTAAGTGTCCAGTTGAAAATAATGTAACCATGCAATTGCTATAGCTATGACATTCATATCAAGGCGGGGGGGGCTGGGGTGTTAAATAAGTCAGCTTAAATAACTTAGCAATTGTATAAGAAAGCAAAATGATTTTTACAAAGAATGAGCTTCAGAGATAAAAATATTTATGAAGACAAATTTGATAAATGTTTTACTGTTCATTTATATGAAAGCTCACCTGTCCTTGGTTGTATTTCATTAGAACTAACCCCAATTACATTTCATTAAACACTAATAAATTTTAAAACATATATTACCGCTGGCTAATGAGAAGTGTAAATAATATAAAGCAGCCAGTTACCTCAGCACAGAATAAGATAATTTATTTTTTATATTTCTCATTTTTATCCTTAAAAAGCATGATGAAGATGCCAAGTAAGAAACCAAAGTACCGACATACGACATGGATAGTACCACCTATTTAAATGAAACTGTAGAGAAGAAAGGTGTTTCTCTTTTTCAACAAGCTGGTGGCAAAACCCACAAGCAGCATTGTTTTACAGTACTACAGCAAAAGACATAGGACTTCTATGAACATTGACTCAAATTCACATTTAAAGAAGAAAGGCTACATGAAAGGTATTTTCAAATTCAGTTAGGCAATAACTTCATGATAAACCAAAGAATAAATGTTAACAGAGAAGATGCTCAAGCAAACAAAACATCTACCAGAAAATTGTCTATAGCTATGTGAATGAATGAACAAAACAAACAAAACCAAAAACACTGACAGTGCCTGTGGATACTCACTCACATCCACATGCATAAGAACTGTGATGGTAACTGTGGAGGAATTGTGTCTCTTAGCATGCAAAAACAGAGGCAATACATGAAAGGAAACTGCCACAGAAAATCAAAATCCAGTATTTTTTTTTTAAATTGCAAAACCAGACAACACAAATATATTTACCAATCAAGACCCCAGTTCCTTCACAGACACCAAGACCCAGAATTCCTTCTAAGTGATTTAAGTAATTGTTTCAAGCAACTTATTAATAAAAGATAAATAAAAACAAAAACTAATGTGCATGTCAGAAATGGGTTTCATCCAGGTTTTGCCATCTTTGGCTTCCAAACAGGCCCTGCATGTGCAATGTTAAGTGGAAAAGTTCACTAAATTTCAAACTCGCATATATTCTCTCTTTAGCCTAATTCCATTTCTAAATCAGGATTATTTTTAAATTGCTGAACACACTACCAGTCTGTTCAGCTCGTTTTTTATTAGCATTGTTTCTAGCAGTCTAGTTTTGCTAAAATAAAGTTTCATCTTATTTTATTGTTTCCATGAATTAATAAAATTTCACTAGTATTACTTTTATACTCCTTTTGAAGTGTATATGATTGCAGGCAGGCAGGTTGCATGCGTGTAAAGAAAACTAACAGCTTTTTAGATACACAGTATTAATAAAAGAAATGCATATTAACCTACTAAACATACACTACGACACTAGGCTAAAACAGGTGAAGTTCTCAAGTTAAGATACATGTTTGTTCTATGTAAAACTTAACTGCATTTTAACTCAAAAATGTTGTAGTTCATTCCTACAGATGTGCGATTGAATCCAAATGGGGCTGTTACTGAGGCTGTTGAGTCTATGCGTGTCACTTAAATAAAATTCAAACCATGAAAAAAGTTTTGATAACGTTTACAAAATTGACTTAAACATCTTAATGTATTTTTCCATTTAACTACAATACTGAATGCCAAAATGTTAATAGATAACTCTCTAAATATTCAAGATATTTAACAAGATATTTGAGGTTCCTTTCTCCCTATGCAATAGAGCACATTAAAACCAATTTTACTATCATAATTTATTCAAAGCTTGATTATGAGCAATAGCTGCGAGAAGAAATACAGCATTGTTGACTCATACACAAGCATTTCACTTAACTACATTGGATAATAGCAGTGCTCCTAAAGGAGTATAAAAGCAAAGTGATTAGAAGTCATTACTGTTAATTAGCATTCACTTTACATTGATAGGGATGAACCTTTTCTATGCTGAACAAATGGAAAGCTTTTATCTGAAAGTTTGCCAAACGTGGTCAAGGTAGGCACTGAAATAAAGTATCAGTGACCAGTAAGTAGAATTCAAAACAACAATAACAAAAAAGCAAAACAAAATCTAAGGATGTATCATCATCCAATTAGAGATATTCAGTTTTTAAACAGGAAAAGGTTTGAAGGGAATGAGTAAAGCTGGAAACCCATACTTCACATTCTGCAATCTCACTGATAAAAGGAGGAAATGTGTGTTTATCAAACTTGCTGCGAGTGCACGGTTCATTTGGCGTCCTGTAAACAATGCCTGGCTGCCCATTTCCAAATGCATGTGAGAATCTTGCAACCCAGATCATCATATTCAGCAGGCAAGGTCACACTAGAGATGCCCTGGAAATGGGAAATTAGGAAAACCTGGCAATCAGAGGTTTAAAGCTGACCAGAACAAGCCCTCGGGCTTGCTTACCATCTTTCACTACCAGCCTGACTGTCTCTGCTTATTCAATATTAACACAACAAGACTGGGAGTGAGTGAAAACAACTCCACACACCTAACAGGGAGAAATACAGTGACTTTTTTGTTTACATAAAGCTCAACATTTCTCACGGTAAGAAACTACCTCAAAGATGTTGCTCAAGATCCCCCTCTGGAAAAAAAATTGACCCTTCCTGAACAGTTCAGATGAGACATGGAGAATGACAGGCATCCTGTTGATTAAAAAATTTCCTTGTTCCCACCTCATTTAAAAATTCAAACTAAAAAAAAAAAACCTAAACAAATCCTGTCTTGTGAACAGAACAAGATACATAATTATTTTTACACTGCTTAAAGCACTGCCAACCATGCAATTACTTCTTATCCTCTTCCTTAATTCACAGTCTTATTCACTGCTGATGACAATGGTCATCCCCTAGCTGGAGGAAGCTACGGAGCTCCACTCCAGAATTAATTAAAAGAAAAAATAAGTCAATTAAAAAAAAAAAATCGTTGAACATGATGAGTGCAAAGGGACCATTCAAATTCTCACAGATAAAAATCTAGACATTATAAAAGGTAGAGGAACTTAGTCTATGCCACATGGAAAACCACAGCAAATACTTTGTCTCAAAAAAAATACCTTACTTTATGAAGAAGCACAGTTATTTATTTCTTGTCAGTGTAGGTAGCCATTCCATACAATCTCTAAAAGTTCACATTTAACTTTCATGTCTAAAGGCAAAAAGAAACGTACTAAGAGACATGGTCTCCAAATGTTCATCTAACTAACATGAGTAGCAGAGGGCCCAAAAAATAAATTCCGTTGTTTTATCTACCACTGTTCCCCCTAACTGGGCACTGAAGATTTTTTTAGGATGTTTTTTCAATACTGATGTTACAATTTCACTTGCTGTACATAAATTCTATGTTTCAATTGCTGAATTATATATAAAGTTAATCTATCAAAATATCAAGGGCACAGTATTCTTGATTTGCAATAATCTTAAAATACAGAGGAAAAAATTAAGAAGGAGTGATTATTTCGGAAATTCAGCATAAAGACAAATACCTCTTCCTATAGTTTAATCTTTTTCAAAAATGATGAGAAATATACCTTTGAGGAGTTAGTCTGAACATCTACAAAAAATTCAAATCATAATAGGGAAAATATCAGATTTTCTTCAACTGAAAACATGGGAAATGATGACTAGAACAGAATTGATCTGCACACTTCTGAACTCTCTGAATCCCATTATGAGAGGGGGAAGCTACCTACTTTGTCTGAACTTTTAAACTGCAAAAATAGTTTGGTGAACAGCATGCTGAGGTCCTCAGATTACAGATTCTTGAAGTCAATCAGGATTCCGTAACTAATAATATTTAGATCTTTATGACTCCTCAGAAAATCTGCAAACCTTATTTGTACCAGTTAAGAGTACATTATTAATCTTTATCATGTAAATACTACCACTGAACTCACGAGGACTACCGAGAGCTGATTAAAATGGACATCTAAAAGCCAAATGACTGTTTCTAAATACTTTACTGTTTCTTTTAAACACATTTTATAACAGTGAAGACAATGAAGCAATGCCTGCAGTAGAATAGTAAGTTACATTTATTCACATATTTTTCCTGATGGAAGCATCTAAACGTTTGGCTGTACAAAAGCCACAGAAAGTCAGTCATCAGACTTAATCCGAGAACTCGTTTTACCCATTGGCCACAGCAGCTAAATTCTGGAGAAGGGTGAAAGGAAGGACTGTTTCCTCACCATGGAAGACTATTAGCAATAATGAGGAACTGAAAGCTTTATCTTCTGTGAAGGAATTAATCCCTATCCGAAGGCCACAGAATAACCTTATATTTCATCCATTCATCTCAAACCCTGAAGAACTGTTTCCTGAAGAACTCCAAGTTTTAGGGAGTTTCACTGAATAATGACAGGACCTAAGTTACCTCTATTCCACCTGAAGCTGCCACAGCCAAAGCACTTTGTCTGAGACAAAGTATCATCTTAAATAACATCTAAAATTACACAGCTATGCAATCTTAACTCTCAGGCAGGAATACTTCCTGTCTTCAATAAACATCAGTCTGAGTCCATTTCAAAAATCATGATCCTGTCCTTAAAAAACAACTATTAAATACAGCAGTCACACTGTATTAATAAGCTCTTTGTTGCTGTAACTAAAAACCATGTTACTTATTCTTAGTGACTGACTGAGTTATAAGATCACTGCTCCAGAATGTGACAATATTTAAGAAAATAAATTTTCTTTCTTTCCCCTTCCATGTTACTGATAAAATTAAACAGTGCCACAAGCAAAGGCTATTATTATTCAAATGTTTCACACATCCAATATATCCAACATCAGTTCTTATTTTTCAGCTGATGATCAATGGATGATATCATAATTAATAATTCTCAGTCCTGAGATCCCATATATTAATTTCTTTCAAGTGTACTCTTTGTTTTTTTGTAAGCTTGCAGGTTCTGAACCCACTAAGTGCACCACAAAGAACTCTAACAGAAATAACATGTTAAAACTGAAAATGCACTGAAAATCAACTTGCATGCTTTATAATAAACACGGGGAAATATATTACAAAAACTATAAATAGAATCAATTTTTGAAATACTAATTTCAAAAAACTCAAGTACTGAAAAATATTATTG
Source organism: Fulmarus glacialis (assembly GCF_000690835.1). Classification (NCBI taxonomy): domain Eukaryota; kingdom Metazoa; phylum Chordata; class Aves; order Procellariiformes; family Procellariidae; genus Fulmarus; species Fulmarus glacialis. The sequence continues at coordinate 9,201 of NW_009231428.1, forward strand.
AAAAAGATGAAAAAAAAGCTAAGAGTAAAAACATTTTTCTCAAGTTCAAGAATTCTACAAATTACTCCAGCAGTGGAAACTTACCAAATAAAGGCAAAGCCTTCACAGAGCAGAGGAGGTAAGGCAAGAAACTTGGAAGAGGACAAAACTGAAACCCAGAATTGAAATAAATTATCTTGCATTGTTTTATATAGTCTGGAATCTATATAAACCTGCCCTAAACACTGCTATAACCACTGCCCTAAACAAAACTTTAGCCATAGTTCCATGAGATACAGAAAACAATCCAACATTCAAACCATCTAACACCACTTCTGTATGTGCTTGCGTAAATCAAAGTATTATTTCGACAAGATCATAATTACATTGAAAAGGGGAGAAAACAGTTAAATATGCATACACTAAGGAGTACATTGTAGGAAAGTTTCATAACAATGCCTTTTATGCTCCAGTCTTTCCAGGGAAAGAAACACAGTTTTCCCACACATTTCCTGGTTTCAAAGACAGCGCCATGATAAAACCCTGAAGGATAATTCAGAAAACTAAGAAACTCTAGTGCTTACATGCTTTGTAAGCATTGGAAAAAGCTCCAATACACAAAGCAACAAACATGGACAAACAAGGGTGTCGTTAATCCCTATTCAGTAACATGGAGAGTAAATTAAATTATTCTTTAGAGTTCAGGTTTTACATGTCTCACAAAGTAAATATTCTACTATCAGGTGAGGACTGCACAGTAAGATACATTTAGATGTCACATAAATACTCTGATATGTTTCACAATATATATTGAATACAGAATCTAAAACAGGGCATTAGGCAACTAAAAAATAAATACAAATTTCCTTCATATCTATCAATCATGTGGGTTTGTGACAATAAAATTAGCAGGTTTACAGTCATCAGCAGTCAATATCACTTCGCGAGTCCCATGAACTAGAACAGGACTGTCGTCCTGGGTTTCCCAGCCCTGCAGGGGAATATTTAACTTTTTAGAAATCTTGTTCTCATAGAATTGTTTTTAAAAACATCAAATACTTTCGAATTCATACTAGGTTTTTCCAAAGTGTTTTGTTTTAATTTTTTACTAAAGAAGTACTTGCAATACAAGCGTTCTTTACGAACTGAAAGTGAGGCACACTATGTGATTTTGATCTAGACACACCTTTCCTGTATTCTTGGGCCCAAACCATTTGACAGAAAAACAGAGCTATGCTAGTTTGACCAGTGTTTTGAAATTACATCCACTCAAGGATGCATTTTGACAAGGCTTCTGCAGAACTCTTCCCCTCCCTTCAACAGAATGCAAATTGAGCTCTCTGTTTAAAACTATTAACATCCGGGGGAAAAAATTCCTAAACCAAAATCCTCAGTGATTAAGACTTACATAGTAAAGCTACAAAACTGCAGTTATAAATAAACGTGAAAAAAATAAAAATAGAAATCTTTCAAAGTTACTGTTAACACACAAAAGAAAAATGTTCATGTCTTTTTCTTAAAACTAAAAAAACCAAAGACCTACAGCTGCTGTAGTTTACGTGCCCCTGATAATTTTGCAATTATTCATCAGAATACGCAAGTCTTCTACTGAAACTTTTGCACGAGAATTTTGTAGATAGGTTTGACTGTAAAAGCATGGTTACCAAAAGTCTAACATAAAGGCAGTATATTGTTAATATTTATGTCTTTAAAATATCATATAGTGGAATTAATATTTCTATACAGGAAAGAAATAGATATTTAGTTCCAGACAACTTGATAACATCTCTTTCAACTATAGTTATAATTATCATGTACAAACTTCCAAAGCAGAAGTTGTCAAGATTTAACATTAGCATTAATTTATGTCAGGCATCCATTTCTCCAAAGACAGCAAGAATCGAAAAGGAAGTATCATCTTAATTGCCACTAATCTGCCCATTTTTAATTAAATTGATCAGTAATTTATTATCTTACCCAGCAGCAGAAAGCTGTTAGTATGCAGCTTTAGGAGGCAGCATATACTAGTCCTTCTAATTTCTAATACTATCATGGTTCAAAAATAATTTAAAACTGCTGTACCATATTTCTTTCAACTCCTGTATTGCATGATATGCACATTCCATTCAAAACCTCTGTGAAGCACTCTAGAGCACAATCATAGAATCATAGAATAATTTAAGTTGGAAAAGACCCTTAAGATCATCAAGTCCAACCGAAAACCTGACACTGCCAAGTCCACCACTCAACCACATCCCTAAGCACCACGTCTGCACATCTTTTAAATTCCTCCAGGGATGGTGACTCAACCACTTCCCTGGGCAGCCTGTTCCAATGCTTGATAACCCTTTTTGGCGAAGCAATTTTTCCTAATATCCAATCTAAACCTCCCCTGGCGCAATTTGAGGCCGTACAGCCTACATGCACTGTTCTCCTGCTTCGTAGTGTCATACTCCAACACAGGTGTATGATCTTGATTTTACTTTAGAGGAACAGGATTCCCCTGCCAAAAATATTTAGAAGATGTAACATTCAACTCCAACATGGTTCAGGAAGCACTCTGCACTCAAGCCACATTCTTAGGTCTTACCTGCAAGTTAATTTTTTTTAAACTGAGCAAAGAATAAGCCTGAAGCTTTTAGGTTCATGAATCTCAATTCTCATTTCAATGGAGGAAAGTGGGCTAGAAAATGTTCAATACCTGAACTGAGGACTACAAATATCTTTAGTTGAAGTTTCAGAAAGTAGTCTACCAGTCTGATCAATAAAATTTAAATGTGTATTTACTTTTTTTTAAATAGCAATTAATACGATTTTCTGAACATTGTATTGTTTTAGTACTGTGCATTGCAGTCATCAACACAATTAACTGGAATAGATAGAGCATGTTCACTCAAACTTTGTGTACAACCTTTGGAATCAATGAGAGGTCTTCTATTTATTTCAATGAGATCTGATTTAATTCCGGTGGAAAATAAAGTACTACATGAAACATTTTGGAAAAGAACAGAGAATAAATTTCAAGTGTTTTAGGAAATACGCTCATTATTTCCCTTTAATTGGTTTTACAGCTTATATATGTTATTGCTATTATGTGATATATTAGAATATAGTTACACAGCTACCAGAATCAAAACTATAATTGTAAAATATTCTGTAATACTTTGTGAATTATCTGCAACATACAAACAAATAACAGATTTTGGTTTACAGAGCATAAGTGTACACAAATGGAAATGTCTAGACATTACTTTCCATACATTGATAAATGCACAAAACCCAAAAGATCTCTCATTCCAGTAATCAAGCAATGCATTATTTCAAATATGAAACTACATAATATTTTATTTATAGATAATTTTTACAATTATGTTTTTTTGTAGTATATGTTGAGCACCTGTTACAGGTGTTTTTATTAAATAGGAACAAGGTTTTGGCTTGAAATAGGGATTAATAAGTCTGCTATACATTGAGGAAAAAGGAATACAGTTACACTATACATTTACAGTGCCAGGAAGAACAAAGGAATAGAAATAAAACTTGTAAAAGTGTTCAAATTTTTTCTCAAAGCTTCCCTTACATACCTAACTGGATCATTTACTTAAATTCATAAATGAGTTAAGCAATATAAATGTCCCCAAGTATTTTTTTCATTCATACCTTAACAAGTTTCATGAGGTGGTAAAGATCTTCAACCTCATCTTCTTGACATGTGGTATACACTCTTCCAGTATTTATACTGGTACCCTTTATGAAACCACGGTAGAGCGGCAAATCCAATGCATCAGCATATAGATCAATGGCATGGTGTCCTACTGTCTGATACATATAGCTGTCCAATTCATCAGTCTGCCCTGCCACAATTAAGAAACAATCATATTAGGTACGTTATTTCAACAATTACAGATAATCACAATACTACAAAGCACTGAGGAAATCTAAATGTTAATATTTTTCGGTTCACAAACAGATGTTTGGTGACAATACCTCTATAAACATGGAAAGAAAAAAAAAATAGATTCCTCCACCCAACAGACGTATGGAGAGGAAGACATCTGGCACAAACATCCTGCCTATTTGGAAATCGTGGTATTTATTTCTTCTTTAATATTCCTCCCTGCTTCATCCAAAAATCTCGTAACAGTCCAGTCCTGCTCCTATTTATATGGTAATTTTAATAGGAACACAGTTCAGAGGCACAAACCCAGATGCATTTCAACATACTCAAAGCAAGAAATTTGAAATGCACTGCAACACTGAGAAGAAGCAATACATTGTCAAAACTTAAAAAAACTTTACTGTTAAAATTGTTACCATGGTCATCAAGAGAGGAGATTATTTCTGCTCAAGTAGAATAAAAGTAGACAGACACAATGTTTTGACATTCCTTAATATACAAAAAGAAAAGGAAATCTGTTATAATATCCAGGCCCTTTCTACCTTCACTCCTTTTAAAAATTAAGCTTGAAATGAAATCAACTCTTCACCGTTATTTCCTTAACCAGGAGAAAAATTTAACTGAATTTTCTTACAAGCAGTTTGTAGCTAGCAGGTAAGAAAAAAACAGCTAAAATGCAGACATGATGGATTTGAATTAAATCTCAAACGACGTGATAAACTGTTTACATATAAAATCTTTCAGATAGTTTTTCAAACAGATTGATAGAGCAATACATCATTATTGGTGAAATCTCCACTTTATTAAAAGCTAACGCAGTTCACTATTTTAATGCTAATTTGTAATACTGGAACTTCTCTTAATTTACACAGACACATCAAGCATCTGTGCTGTATACCTATGTAGCACATCTCGCAAAGAGAAAGGTCTGTAACATTGATGAGGATAACTAATTTGTGATGTAACAATTAGGTCATGTCACATTTGATGCCATACAACAGATACGCTTTTGCGCAAAATGGGCAAATCCAAACGCATAATCACAACTAACCAACCTAGACCAGAAGGGTTGATTTAAAAGAAAACTCAGTGTTTTTCAACATACATGAATATGACAAGGTCTTTAAACTGATATTCAGTTCAGAATACACAGTTTCTTTATTAATTGAGACTCTCCAGGCAACAGTGGTACAAGATAAAATAAAATGAATGGCATAGAATCCGCTATTGCCTGAAGCACCTCAATTAACTTTCCACAAAATTTCCAACTACACACTTAAAGAGAGCATTTTATGATTTTAATGACAATATTCTACATTTCTGATGTGGATAAATTAGTTTAAAGAAAACATATTTCAATAAGATTAGAGATGATTATGTCCTAGCTACCCAGAAAATAAATTGTTCCTGTACTCCCTAGCATTTGCCAGTTCTGTCTGTGACTCGTTTGTGATGGCAGCGCCCTTTTTCCTTCATTTTCTATGTATCTTCCTACCATACAGTTACCAGATATCATACTTAATTGTTTAACATATGTTGAACAGTTAACCTATGTTAACATACTTTAATATTCTCCCCTACCAACTGGGAAACAACTCACTTCCTTTTCAATTTATGCTCTAGTCCAACACAGAAGTACCCAGCTCACCCTCTCACCTCACCACTGAGTTTCTCCCATTCTCTTTCATAGAAATAGGTCTAGGTGCAGCCTGTGAGGAACTGATCAGAAACCTGGTCCAAGATAAAAGGAAGGAAAACGGCAGGAAAAAAGTAGTGCATCAAGATCAATTCCAACCCAGATCAGTTCCTCAATCCAGTTCACAAATGCTGGGCTAGAATAATGGAGGAAGTACATAAGGCTAAAAACAAACGAGCAGCAGCAAAACCGCGTATTTTTGACAGCTGGAATGGTTTATGCCAGTTTAAAGCATTTCTAGAAATAAAGTGTTTGTTTTGTTTAATGATACCCTCTACCACCTTTTACTATTTGTGCTACTGAACTCACACAATCCCATTGTTTACCACCAGGAATATTCGTATTCTCCCTTTTTCAAATTGTGTAAGCCTTTCTTTTACTGATCTTCATCTCCTTGTGTTTTTTTCCCCTTTAAGGAAAAATACATTTAATATGTCTCCATAGCATTTTCCTTCTTCTACCTCTTTTAAGATTTCTGGATTGCCCTTCAATGTGCAAAACTATACAAAAACACATAAAGGAACTTAATTCAGGAAGAGCTGCGCCTCCATTGTTTCTAATATAAAAAAAAAAATCTCCTGTAAGAAATGTGGCTTTCATACCTGTGTTTTCGGCAGGTCTTAAATTGGCTAAAGCAACAATCTGATGCCCAGCAGCAATACACTGCATCATATTATAACAGCTGTCCTTCCCACCACTGTAAGAAAAAGAAAATAGTGGCAATTAAAAGTACTGATAAAAGTTTTAGCCCCTTATGACTTTTGCCTAACTACTTAAAAATTAGTATCAACAGAGCTGGTTATAAAGTTTTGAAATAAAAAAAAAAGGTAAAAAGATGATTTCACCACACAATGTTTACTATACACATATAGTGCCTACATACAATATCCATAAAGCACATATCCAGTTCTGTATCTCATTATTAATCTGAGAGATTCCATGAAGAACAGCCACTTCCACTGGAATCCCTTCAGAACAAGGACTGTCTTCTACTCCAGAAGACGAATTACTCTGTAGTCATTACTAGATAACTTCGACTAAAAAAAAAAAAAAACTGCTCCAGAGAGTTGCCAGCATTAACAATCTTTTTAAGTGAAGACTGTCATGTTAGGAATAACATTTATCCTTCATGGTATACTTTGCCTAAAGTTTCAACATTTTAAACGTACTTCCCATTCTCAAAAGCTGTAATTATTACAGGCAGTAGGTTCAGTTGACACTGCGCTGAACATACAAATTTTTTACTGCATATAACTGCAAATAAAAATAATTACTGCTGATTATAAAAAAAAATAGAAAAACAAACAGAACTATATTCTTCTCTGAGGCCAATAGATGATACTCTAACACAGAGAATACAATTAATTTTGACATTCATTCAAGATCTACTGGAACCTTTTCCACTATCACTGAGGAAAGAATCCTGCTCTCCTGGTGTAACTGAAATATAGTATTTTTTCATGGATTTTAATCGCTATCAAAAGAAATATTACAGCCTAACAATAAAACTAAGAGTCCTCTAGAATACACACTGCTTACAAAATCCATGTTCAGACTCACAGCTTTCAAACTACAACTGCAGGTGGAGATTCTGTGCAGCTTCTTTAAATGCCAAGGCACAAAAACCAGTCCAGGGCACGAACTGGAACAGAGATCTAGACCAGCTCTGTAAAACTGCGTCTTGCCTTAGTCACTGCAACATGGACAGGAGAACAGATAGTACAAGCAGTCCTTGCTACAACAGACCATCCGTTTCCTTGTGACCACACTAACAAACTTCTTCAGCATTTCCAATGTAAAGTTCCCACTTTTATCTAGCCCTCTATGCAAGAGCTTGAAAGCGTGCTACAGGAATGTAACCATACAGCTATTCCCATCAATTTCTGCTTTTATCCATGCTAAAATTCTGTATGCTGACCTTAATTTGCTGTATAACTCAAACTTAAAGTAGAAATAGTATAACATGGCATCCTTTCGTACTTAACAGTACTTAACTTTTGATAAAGCGGTTGCTTATGTTTCAGTGCTATAAAAGCAAATATAAATATGATAATAAATAGATTCCTAATTTGAGGTTTCATCTCTACTTGACATTATTCTCATGCATACCTACAACTTTCTTCTAACCTTTCTTCTATATATGGACAAAAAAATTTTAAAAAAATCATATGTTCATTAATTCTGGATACTGTGCTTGATAGCTTGAAAACGTAGATAGTATTCACTTCATAATGTGAAATTTCAGGCTTTACAGAATCATAATGAAACAAAGGCTCTTTTATTTCTGAATCACTTCACTCTAAAAAATAAAAGCCTCCCACTAGTTCTGATTTCAACTTCAGACACAACTTCAGAAAAATAATTATATGACAGTAGATAATTGCCTATGCTGTTTACAGCATTTCAATATCTTTTTAAAATCAAAAAATTAAAAGGACACTAGAATAAATCTATTAATCTTTTCAACTAATTTATCAAAAAAAAAAAAAAGAAATGTTAAGATGAGGCTACCTTCAGATTTCCCACATTTGACCACCGATTACTTGATCGAAATTTGTAGAGTGCTCACTGCCTCACATGCTACTGTACTGTTATTTATTTTCTATATTACTGTTACCATGACCCTAAAAACTAACCCTACCAAGAAACAAAATGAAATGGTGCCCACCTACAAGGCCTTCTACTCTAGCTGTAAAACACATGACGGTGAAGACCAATGAAGCCAGACAGCCCATGCTGTGGGAGGAAGGTGGACTCAGCACAGTCCCAGCCTGGCTGTTGTCCAATAGATTGTAACAAAAAAAAAAAAAAAGAAAGAAAAAAGCTTTAAGAAGAGAGATGAAGGCAGGTAGATGAGGTAGCCTGGGGACTGCTCTCAATTCTCATCACAGAAGAAAATCACAAGGCCTTTTTGTAGAAAACTGTACAAAGTCGGGCCACAGTCAGGGTTAGTTTTGACAATGTTGCAAGTATGTTAACAGGTAGGCTTATAAATAAACAAAATACCAGAAGAAAAAAAATATGGTAGCCATAAAGATATGGGTCTATAAAAGACTTCTGAGCAAAATTCTTTTCTATTGACAAGTATAACCATTTACAGTAGGAAAATTCTAGAAGAATTAAAGAGTTGAAAAACATCGTCTTTCAGGTAGAAGACTGGCTTTAAAATGTCTACGATTTAGCACAAAACACAATACAGGGTTTACCCCATAAATACCGCCTTAAAGCAAGACTATCAACTTTAAGTGTGGCCAACATTTTAGAAGAAAAAGAAACAGGTTAAAGTAGTTTTATATATAATCCTGACCTTTTCAAAAGTAAGAAGCATTTTTCAAATACTTTTTTTTCCCTCTGATCTTTGAGGCTAGCTCTGTTACAAAGATTTTAGACACTTTGATGTCTCTTTAAAACTCTTCTTAAAACTATTAGTGAAACTAAATCCATCCTTGTAAAATTGCCCATTAAAATAGCAATTGTGCTAGAAACCTGTTTTTAGGATTTTATTTCATCCTGCCTTTTAACACATTCCCCTATTTAGAGAATATCAAAATAAATAAACCTGCATGACAAAAATCTTATCTATAAAACAAAAAAAAGCACCGAAGCTGATTTTCCTACTCTGTATTTAAGCAAATCCTGAAAAACGCAAATAACATTTGCTGTATTTTTTCCTCTTTGGATGATGTTTGGAATGATTTGCAATTGTTGCAGCCAAAGCCCAATTTCAACAAGGTTTGATATTAGACATTGCATGAGAGAATTTAATACTTTAAATGTTAAGACTTCAGCAAACAGTTACTGCACCCAAAAATAAAAATACACTGCTCACATCCGCACAATGCTTTTCCATTTACAGGTTTCCTAGCTTGTTGTTTTTTAATTCACTATTATTTCTCAATAAAAGAACACACCTATCCTTGTTAGAAAAAGAAAATTATGTTAATCTAGTTCTAAAAAATACAAAATGCCACTTACAGTACAAGGACTGCAGAAACTGACAAAAAGCGGCAGGAGTGTGGGGGGAGCAAATACAGCAGCCCCTGACAGACAGGGCTGTATCAAACGTCAACTATTTAAGTGAGTGAGCTTCATCTTTTTAAAAATGAGCAAAATGAACTCTCTCTCAAAAGACACACCAGAAAGCCTATTGTTAAAGAGTTCAAGATATTTGGAAAGGAAAAGCAAAGCACGTGGAAACTCAACTGCAGCTGAGCAGAGCTCCCCCTAACTGGCGGGCACGCGGCAGAGGCTCTGCGCCC